>NC_092744.1:105894816-106194816 GCF_047496795.1 Chiloscyllium punctatum
GCTAGTTGTTGTGGTCTGGGATAATTCATATCAATTCCAATCCACAACAATATTTATGAAAAAACATGAACATCTCCAAAACAAAACAGATTTAAATATAAACATGAACACTTCACATCCACAACAATATTTGTATTTATAAACAAACACTTTCATACAAGAAAGATTTCTAAATAAACTGAGACAGTTCGATGCACAGTAATATTTACATGTAAACAGATCAGCTCCAATGTTTATGCATTGACGAATCGCTCTATACAACAATGTATATGGTATATTGTATGTACTGTATCATCCAAAACCTGAAATAGCTCAGCCATTGAATTGTGGATTTGCAGTGTTGCACTCCCCTTCCATGAGGACCAGGACTTGGGGCTGAGTCTGTCTCTCTCCAGCTCAGCTTCTCCAACACAAAGACACACAACAACATCGGTCACTCTGCTGCTCAGCACGCTTTAATCAACATTTTTATTGTTTACAAATGGAAGTGATGGATACAGTCAGTGGGATGGTGCCTTTTCTCACTGGCCCATGAGTTGTGAGAAACATTGAAATGTTTCCCTGTAACCCCCCTGTGGGATAAGGAAGGGACAAACCAGCGCTACCCTCAGTCTGTTACCATAGCGACAGGCTACTCCATCACTGAAACACTGACCTGAAATGAGAAAATCCTGGATGGATTGATTAATGAGGGAATTTGATGGATGGATGGATTTGGGTGAAGGGATATT
This sequence comes from Chiloscyllium punctatum, assembly GCF_047496795.1. Lineage (NCBI taxonomy): Eukaryota > Metazoa > Chordata > Chondrichthyes > Orectolobiformes > Hemiscylliidae > Chiloscyllium > Chiloscyllium punctatum. The sequence continues at coordinate 105,895,548 of NC_092744.1, forward strand.
TCAGCACATTCTTCAGCTGCTGCCTGAACTTGGTCTGGGTCACGGCATAAATCATGGTGTTTGTGCAGCAACTGAGGAGCTGCAGAATGAAGCCCAATTCCAGCACAAAGGCATCAAGATACACAGACCGATACCCAATCGCCCACATCCGTCTCCATATCGAATACAGCAATATCGTTGACCATAACAGGATGAAATTGGCCGAGATCACAAACAGTAAAATGATGGATTTTTTTCGGTTTCTCATTTCAGTGTCAGACTGACCGTCCCCATTGGTGTGAGCGCGGAGTCTCCTGCGGGCTCTGCTGGTCACTAAGATGTGTCTGACGGTGAGAACATTGAGCAGCAGAATCAGGAAAAATGGGACACACGGGGTTAGAATGTGGTGGAGGAATTCGATTGTGACCCAGACACTGGAGAATAGAACAGCGTCTGTTACATCACAAAACCAGGGGTGGTTCATCAGCCGATACCGAGCCTCGAGCATAAAATACCAGGAAATGTTCTTTAAACAGCTCAGTGAGTGTGAGGGGGTCAGCGTGATGGTGTTGGAGTGAGTGTGAGGTGATCAGGGTGCCTGTGATGGAGCAAGTGTGAGGGGCTCAGTGTGATTGTGATGAAGTGAGTTTGAGGGGATCAGGGTGATGATGATGGTGATGGAGTGAGTGTGAGGGGGTCAGGGTGACGGTGATGGAGTGAGTGTGAGTGGGTCAGGCTTATATTGATGCAGTAAGTGTGATGGGGTCAGGCTTATATTGATGCAGTAAGTGTGATGGGGTCTGGCTGGCAGTGATGTAGTAGGTATGAGGGGGTCAGGGTGGCAGTGACGCAGTAAGTGTGATGGGGTCAGGGTGTTAATGACGCAGTAAGTGTGATGGTGTCAAGGTGATATTAACACAGTAAGTGTGAGGGGGTCAGGATGATAATGATGCAGTAAGTGTGAGAAGGTCAGGGTGATAGAGATGTCGTAAGTGTGAGGGGTTCAGGGTGATAGTGACGCAGTAAGTGTGATGGGGTCAGGATGGCAGTGATGCAGTAAGTGTGAGGGGGGTCAGGGTAAGAGTGATGCAGTAAGTGTGAGTGGGTCAGGCTGATGCTGTTGGGATAATTGTGAGGGATCCGGTTGACAGTGATGCAGTATGTGTGAGGGTATCACGGTGACAGTGACGCAGTAAGTGTAAGAGAGAGAGGCTGGTAGTGACACAGCAAGTATGACTGGGTTCAGGGTAGCAGTGATGCAGTAAGTGTGAGGGCGTCAGGGTGACAGTGACACTTTAAGTGTGAGGGGCTCAGGGTGACAGTGACACAGTATGTGTGAGGGGGTCCGGCTCATAGTGACGTAATAAAAGAGCGGGACAGGGTAATACTGATGGAATAATTGTGAAGGTTCAAGGAGCAACTATTGAGTGTCCTTGATAAGTACGTACCTATCAGGCAGGGAGGAAAGGGTCGTGTGAAGGAGCCGTGGTTTAATAAGGAGTTGGAATCCCTTGTTAAATGGAAGAGGGCGGCCTTTGTAAAGATGAGGCGTGAAGGTTCAATAGGGGCGATTGAGAGTTATAAGGTAGCCCGGAAGGACCTGAAGAGAGAGCTAAGAGCAGCAAGGAGGGGACATGAAAGGTCCTTAGTTGGTAGGATTAGGGAAAACCCTAAGGCTTTCTATAGGTATGTTAGGAATAAAAGAATGACTAGGGAAGGAATAGGTCCAATCAAGGATAGTAATGGGAAGTTGCGTGTGGAGGCTGAAGAGATTGGGGAGACGCTGAATGAATACTTTTCGTCAGTATTCACTCAGGAACAGGACATTGTTGTCGATATGAATACTGAGGCACGAATAAGTAGAATGGATGGCTTTGAGATATGTAGAGAAGAGGTGTTGGAAATTCTGGCAAGGGTGAAAATAGATAAGTCCCCTGGGCCTGATGGCATTTATCCTAGGATTCTCTGGGAAGCAAGGGAGGAGATTGCAGAGCCATTGGCCTTGATTTTTGTGTCCTCTTTGTCTACAGGAGTAGTGCCAGAGGACTGGAGGCTAGCAAACGTGGTTCCCTTGTTCAAGAAGGGGAGTAGGGATAATCCTAGTAACTATAGGCCAGTGAGTCTCACTTCTGTTGTGGGCAAAGTCTTAGAGAGAATTATAAGGGATAGGATTTATGCACATCTGGATAAGAATGATGTGATCAAGGATAGTCAGCATGGTTTTGTGAAGGGCAGGTCGTGCCTCACAAACCTTATTGAATTCTTTGAGAAGGTGACGAAGGAGGTAGATGAGGGGAAAGCGGTAGATGTAGTATATATGGATTTTAGTAAGGCGTTTGATAAGGTCCCCCATGGTAGGCTACTGCAGAAAATACAGAGATATGGCATTGAGGGTGAGTTGGAGGTTTGGATTAGGAATTGGCTCTCTGGAAGAAGACAGAGGGTAGTAGTTGATGGCAAAGATTCATCTTGGAGTGCCGTCACTAGTGGTGTTCCGCAAGGATCTGTTTTGGGGCCATTGCTGTTTGTCATTTTTATAAATGACCTGGAGGAAGGGTTAGAAGGTTGGGTGAGCAAGTTTGCGGATGATACGAAAGTCGGAGGAGTTGTAGATAGTGAGGAAGGATATGGCAGGTTACAGCGGGATATAGAGAAGCTGCAGAGCTGGGCAGAAAGGTGGCAAATGGAGTTCAATGTAGCTAAGTGTGAAGTGATTCACTTTGGTAAGAGTAATAAAAAGATGGATTACTGGGCTAATGGTAGACTACTTGGTAGTGTGGAAGAGCAGAGGGATCTTGGTGTCCATGTACACAGATCTCTGAAAGTTGCCACCCATGTAAATAGTGCAGTGAAGAAGGCATATGGCGTACTGGCTTTTATTGGTAGAGGAATTGAGTTCCGGAGTCCTGAGGTCATGCTGCAGTTGTATAAGACTCTGGTGCGGCCGCTTCTGGAATATTGTGTGCAGTTTTGGTCGCCATACTATAGGAAGGACGTGGAGGCACTGGAACGGGTGCAGAGGAAGTTTACCAGGATGTTGCCTGGTATGGTAGGAAGATCCTATGAGGAAAGGCTGAGGCACTTGGGGTTGTTTTCTTTGGAGAAAAGAAGGTTTAGAGGTGATTTGATAGAGGTGTACAAGATGATTAGGGGGTTAGATAGGGTTGACAGTGAGAACCTTTTTCCGCGTATGGAGTCAGCTATTACAAGGGGGCATAGCTTTAAATTAAGGGGGGGTAGATATAGGACTGATGTTAGGGGTAGGTTCTTCACTCAGCGAGTCGTAAGATCATGGAATGCCCTGCCAGTAGCAGTAGTGGACTCTCCCTCTTTATGGGTATTTAAGCGGGCATTGGATAGGTATATGGAGGATAGTGGGTTAGTGTAGGTTAGGTGGGCTTTGATCGGCGCAACATCGAGGGCCGAAGGGCCTGTACTGCGCTGTATTGTTCTATGTTCTATGTTCTATGTTCTATGTTCAGGGTGACAATGACACGGTTATTGAGAGGGAGTCAGGCTCATAGTGATGCAGCAATATAAGGGGGTCAGGCTGATAGTGAAGGGGGATCAATTTGATAGTGACAGATTAATTGTGTAGGGTTCAGGGTGACAGTGACGCAGTAACTGTGAAGGTGTCACAGTGACAGTGACGCAGTAAGTGTGAGGGGGTCAGGGTGATAGTGACGCAGTAAGTGTGAAGGGGTCAGGGTGATATTGACACAGTAAGTGTGAGGGGCTCAGGGTAATAGTGACACAGTAAGTGTAAGGGGTCAGCGTGATAATGACGCAGTAAGTGTGAGGGGGCCAGGCTGAGAGTGATGCAGTAAGTGTGAGGGGGTCAGGATGACAATGACGCAGTAAGTGTGAGGGTGACAGGGACACAGCGAGTGTGAGGTCGTCAGGGTGATAGTGAACAGTAAGTGTGAGGGGATCAGACTGATCGTGATGCAGTAGTTGTGAGGGGGTCAGGGTGACAGTGACGCAGTAAGTACGAAGGGATCAGGGTGACAGTGACGCAGTAAGTGTGAGCGTGTCAGGGTGACAGTGACGCAGTAAGTGTGAGGGTGCCAGGGTGATAGTGATGCAGTAAGTGTGCGGGGGTCCGGGTGACAGTGATGCAGTAAGTCTGAGGGCTCAGAGTGACAGTGACGCAGTAAGTGTGAGGGTGTCAGGGTGATAGTGACGCAGTAAATGAGAGGGGGACAGGGTGATAGTGATGAAGTAAGTGTGACGAGGTCAGGCTGATAGTGACGCAGTAAGCATGATGGGCTCGAGGTAATAGTGACACGGTAAGTGTGTGGGGGTTAGGGCAATAGTGACACAGTAAGTGTGAGGGGGTAAGGGTGAAAGGCACACAGTGAGTTTACGGGAGTCAGGCTGGTAGTGATGCAATAAGTGTGAATGTGCCAGGGTGATAGCGTCGCACTGAATGTGAGGGGGTCAGTGTGACAGTGATGCAGTAAGCGTGAGGGGGTCAGGGTGAATGTGATTCAGTGAGTGTGAGGTGAAGAGGCTAGTAGTGACACAGTAAGTGTGATGGGGCCAGGGTTATAGTGATGCAGTAAATATGAGGGGGTCAGGCTGGTATTGACACAGTAAGTGTGAGTGGGTCAGGATGATAGTGACAGAGTAAGTGTGAGGGGGTCAGGGGACAGTGACACAGTAAGTGTGTTTGTGCCAGGGTGATAATGACACAGTAAGCGTGAGGGGGTCAGGGTGATAGTGATGCAGTAAGTGTGAGGGGCTCTGTCTGATAGTGATGCTGTAAGTGTGAGTGTGTCCAGCTCGTAGTGAAGCTGTAAGTGTGAGGGGTCATTAAAGATAGTGACGCAGTAACTCTGAGGGATCACGCTGACAATGATGCAATAATTGAGAGTCAGTCAGGATGATAGTGTCGTAGGAACTGTGAGGGGGTCAGGATGATAGTGACGCAGGAACTGTGAGAGGGTCAGGATGATAGTGACACAGTAAGTGTGACAGGATCAGGGTGACAGTGACGCAATAAGTGTGAGAGGTTGAGGATAATAGTGACGCAATTACTGTGAGGGGGTCAGGGTGACAGTTACGCAATAAGTGTGAGGGTTGAGGATAATAGTGACGCAGTTACTGTGACGGGGTCAGGTTGACAGAGATGTAGTAAGTGTGAGGGGTTCAGGGTGATTGTGACGCATGAACTGAGGTCAGGGTAATAGTGACGTAAGTGTGAGGCGGTCAGGGTGACAGTGACACAGTAAGTGTGAGGAGGTAAGGGTGACAGGGACACAGTGAGTTTGAGGGAGTCAGGCTGGTAATGACGCAGTAAGTGTAAATGTGCAGGGTAATAGCGTCGCACTGAATGTGAGGGGGTCAGTGTGACAGTGACGCAGTAAGCGTGAGGGGGTCAGGGTGACAGTGATTCAGTAAGTGTGAGGTGAAGAGGCTAGTAGTGACACAGTAAGTGTGATGGGGCCAGGGTGATAGCGATGCAGTAAGTGTGAGGGGCACAGGCTGGTGTAGATACAGTAAGTGTGAATGGGTCAGGATGATAGTGACGGAGTAAGAGTGAGGGGGTCAGGGTGAAAGTGACGCAGTAAGTGTCGGGATGTTAGGGTGACAGTGACGCAGAAAGTGTGAGGGGGTCAGGGGACAGTGACACAGTAACTGTGATTGTGCCTGGGTGAAAGTGACACAGTAAGCGTGAGGGAGGTCAGGATGATAGTGATGCAGTAATTGTGATGAGGTCAGGGTGATAGTGATGCAGTAAATGTGAGAGAACGAGCTTAGTAGTGATGCAGTAGGTGTAAGGGGCTCTGTCTGATAGTAATGCAGTAAGTGTGAGTGTGTCCAGCTCGTAGTGAAGCTGTAAGTGTGAGGGGTCATTAAAGATAGTGACGCAGTAACTCTGAGGGATCACGCTGACAATGATGCATAATTGAGAGTCAGTCAGGATGATAGTGTCGTAGGAACTGTGAGGGGGTCAGGATGATAGTGACGCAGGAACTGTGACGGGGTCAGGATCATAGTGACGCAGGAACTGTGAGGGGGTCAGGATGATAGTGACGCAGTAAGTGTGACAGGGTCAGGGTGACAGTGACAAAGTAAGTGTGAGTGGCTCAGTGTGATAATGTCGCAGTAACTGTGAGGGGCTAAGTGTGATAGTGACGCAGTAAGTGTGAGGGGCTCAAGGTGATAGTGATGCAGTGAGTTTGAGGGGGTCAGAGTGACAGTGACGCAGTAACTGTTGAGGCGCACAGGGTGACAGTGATGCAATAAGTGTGAGGTTTGAGGATAATAGTGACGCAGTTACTGTGAGGGGGTCAGGGTGACAGAGATGCAGTAAGTGTGAGGGATTCAGGGTGATTGTGACGCTTGAACTGGGGTCAGGGTAATAGTGACGTAAGTGTGAGGCGGTCAGGGTGACAGTGACACAGTAAGTCTGAGGGGTAATGGTGACAGAGACACAGTGAGTTTGAGGGAGTCAGGCTGGTAGTGATGCAATAAGTGTGAATGTGCCAGGGTGATAGCGTCGCACTGAATGTGAGGGGGTCAGTGTGACAGTGACGCAGTAAGCGTAAGGGGGTCAGGGTGATTGTGATTCAGTAAGTGTGAGGTGAAGAGGCTAGTCGTGACACAGTAAGTGTGATGGGGCCAGGGTGATCATGATGCAGTAAGTGTGAGGGGGTCAGGATGATAGTGACTCAGGAACTGTGAGGGGGTCAGGGTGACAGTGACGCAGTAAGTGTTAGGGGGTCAGTGTGACAGTGACACAGTAAGTGTGAGGTGGTCAGGGTGACAGTGACATAAAAATTGTGAGGGAGTCAGGGTGATAGAGATGCAGTAAGTGTGAGGGGGCCAGAGTGATAGTGAGCATTAAGTGTGAGGGTGTCAGGGTAACAGTGACATAGTAATTGTGAGGGGTCAGGATGATAGTGACGCAGTAAGTGTGAGTGGGTCAGGGTGACAGTAACGCAATAAGAGTGAGGCGGTCAGGTTGACAGTGAAACAGTAAGTGTGAAGGGGTCAGGGTAACAGTGACGCAGTCAATGTGAGGGGGTCATGGTGGCAGTGACGCAGTCAATGTGAGAGGAGTCTGGGTAACAGTAACGCAGTAATTGTGTGGGAGTCAGGCGATAGTGACGCAGTAAGTGTGAGGGTGTCAGGGTGACAGTGACCCAGTAAGTGTGAGAGGGTCAGGGTGACAGTCACGCAGTAAGTGTGAGGGGGTCAGGGTGATAGTGACGCAATAGGTGTGAGGGGGTCAGAGTGACAGTGACGCCGAAAGTGTGAGTGGGTGAGGGTGACATTGACGCAGTAAGTGTGAGGGGGTCAGGGTGAAAGCGACACAGTAAGTTTGAGGGAGTCAGGCTGGTAGTGACACAGTAAGTGTGATTGTGCCAGGATGATAGTGACACAGTGAATATGAGGGGGACAGGGTGATAGTGACGCAGTCAGTGAGAGGGGGTCAGGATGATACTGATGCAGTAATTGTGAGGGGGTCAGAGTGACAGTGACACAGTAAGTGTGATGGGGTCAGGTGACAGTGACATAATAAGTGTGAGGGGTTGAGGATGATGGTGACGCAGGAACTGTAAGGGAGTCACGGTGATAGTATCGCAGAGAGTCTGAGGTGTTCAGGGTGATTGTGACGCATTAACTGGGGTCAGGGTGATAGCGACGCAGTAAGTGTGAGGGGGGCAGAGTGATAGTGAGCATTAAGTGTGAGGGTGTCAGGGTAACAGTGACATAGTTATTGTGAGGGGTCAGGATGATAGTGACGCAGTAAGTGTGAGTGGGTCAGGGTGACAGTAACGCAGTAAGAGTGAGGCGGTCAGGTTGACAGTGAAACAGTAAGTGTGAAGGGGTCAGGGTAACAGTGACGCAGTCAATGTGAGGGGGTCATGGTGGCAGTGACATAATAAGTGTGAGGGGTTGAGGATGATGGTGACGCAGAAACTGTAAGGGAGTCACGGTGATAGTATCGCAGAGTGTCTGAGGGGTTCAGGGTGATTGTGATGCATTAACTGGGGTCAGGGTGGTAGCAACGCAGTAGGTGTGAGGGGGTCAGTGTGACAGTGACACAGTAAGTCTGAGGGGTAAGGGTGACAGAGACACAGTGAGTTTGATGGAGTCAGGCTGGTAGTGATGCAATTAGTGTGAATGTGCCAGGGTGATAGCATCGCACTGAATGTGAGGGGGTCAGTGTGACAGTGATTCAGTAAGTGTGAGGTGAAGAGGCTAGTAGTGACGCAGTAAGAGTGATGGGGACAGAGTGATAGTGATGCAGTAACTGTGAGGAGGTAGGCTGGTATTGACACAGTAAGTGTGAGTGGGTCAGGATGACAGTGACGCAGTAAGTGTGACGTGGTCAGTGTGACAGTGACGCGGTAAGTGTCGGGATGTTAGGGCAACTATGACACAGTAAGTATGATTGGGCCAGGGTGATAGTGACACAGTAAGCGAGAGGGGGTCAGGGTGACTGTGATTCAGTAAGTATGAGGTGAAGAGGCTAGTAGTGGCACAGTAAGTGTGATGGGGCCAGGGTGATAGTGATGCAGTAACTGTGAGGGGGTAGGCTGGTATTGACACAGTAAGTGTGAGTGGGTCAGGATGATAGTGACGCAGAAAGTGTGAGGGGGTCAGGGTGACAGTGACGCAAAAAGTGTGACGCGGTCAGTGTGACAGTGACGCGGTAAGTGTCGGGATGTTAGGGCGACACTGATGCAGAAAGTGTTAGGGGGTTGGGGGACAGTGAAACAGTAAGTGTGAAGGGGTCAGGGTAACAGTGACGCAGTCAGTGTGAGGGGGTCAGGGTGACAGTGACGCAGTCAATGTGAGGGGAGTCTGGGTAACAGTAATGCAGTAATTGTGAGGGTGTCAGGCGATAGTGACACAGTAAGTGTGAGGGTGTCAGGGTGACAGTGACGCAGTAAGTGTGAGAGGGTCAGGGTGACAGTGACACAGAAAGTGTGAGTGGGTGAGGGTGATAGTGATGCAGTAAGTGTGAGGGGGTAAGAGTAATTGTGATGCAGGAAGTGTGAGGGTGACAGTGACACAGTAAGTGTGAGGGGGTCAGGGTGAAAGCGACACAGTAAGTTTGAGGGAGTCAGGCTGGTAGTGACACAGTAAGTGTGATTGTGCCAGGATGATAGTGACACAGTGAATGTGAGGGGGTCAGGGTGATAGTGATGCAGTAATTGTGAGGCGGTCAGGGTGACAGTGATGCAGAAATTGTGAGTGGGTCAGGGTGATGGTAATGCAATAAGAGTGATGGGGTCAGGGTGACTGTGACACAGTAAGTGTGAGGGGGTCAGGGTGACAGTGACATAATAAGTGTGAGGGGTTGAGGATGATAGTGATGCAGGAAATGTGAGGGGGTCACAGTGATATTGTCGCAGAAAGTCTGAGGGGTTCAGGATGATTGTGACGCTTGAACTGGGGTCAGGGTGATCGCGACGCAGTAAGTGTGAGGGGGTCAGTGTGACAGAGACACAGTAAGTCTGAGGGGTAAGGGTGACAGAGACACAGTGAATTTGAGGGAGTCAGGCTGGTAGTGATGCAATAAGTGTGAATGTGCCAGGGTGATAGCGTCGCACTGTATGTGAGGGGGTCAGGGTGACTGTGATTCAGTAAGTGTGAGGTGAAGAGGCTAGTAGTGACACAATAAGTGTGATGGGACCAGGGTGATAGAGATGCAGTAATTGTGAGGGGGTCAGAGTGATAGTGAGCAGTAAGTGTAGAGGAGTCAGGGTGATAGTGACGTAGTAATTGTGATGGGTCAGGATGATAGTGATGCAGTGAATGTGAGGCGGTCAGGATGACAGTGATGCACTAAGTGTGCGAGGGTCAGGGTGATAGTGATGCAGTAATTGTGAGGGCGTCAGAGTGACAGTGACGCAGAAATTGTGAGTGGGTCAGGGTGATAGTGATGCAGTAAGTGTGATGGGGTCAGGGTGACAATGACATAATAAGTGTGAGGTGTTGAGGATGATAATGACGCAGGAACTGTAAGGGAGTCACGGTGATAGTATCGCAGAGAGTCTGAGGTGTTCAGGGTGATTGTGACGCATTAACTGGTGTCAGGGTAATAGCGACGCAGTAAGTGTGAGGGGGTCAGTGTGACAGAGACACAGTAAGTCTGAGGGGTAAGGGTGACAGAGACACAGTGAGTTTGAGGGAGTCAGGCTGGTTGTGATGCAATAAGTGTGAATGTGCCAGGGTGATAGCGTCGCACTGAATGTGAGGGGGTCAGTGTGACAGTGACGCAGTAAGCGTGAGGGGGTCAGGGTGACAGTGATTCAGTAAGTGTGAGGTGAAGAAGCTAGTAGTGACACAGTAAGTGTGATGGGGCCAGGGTGATTGTGATGCAGTAAGTGTGAGGGGGTCAGGCTGGTATTGACACTGTAAGTGTGAGTGGGTCAGGATGATAGTGACGCAGTAAGTGTGACCGGATCAGTGTGACTGTGACGCAGGAAGTGTCGGGATGTTAGGGCAACAGTGACACATAAATGTATGATTGGGTCAGGGTGATAGTGACGCAGTAAGCGAGAGGGGTACAGGGTGACTGTGATTCAGTAAGTGTGAGGTGAAGAGGCTAGTAGTGACACAGTAAGTGTGATGGGGCCAGGGTGATAGTGATGCAGTAACTGTGAGGGGGTAGGCTGGTAATGACACAGTAAGTGTGAGTGGGTCAGGATGATAATGACGCAGAAAGTGTGAGGGGGTCAGGGTGACACTGACGCAGTAAGTGTGACGTGGTCAGTGTGACAGTGACGGGGTAAATGTCGGGATGTTAGGGCGACACCGACGCAGAAAGTGTGAGGGGGTAAGGGGGACAGTGACACAATAAGTGTGATTGTGCCAGGGTGAAAGTGACATAGTAAGCGAGAGGGGGTCAGGGTGATAGTGATGCAGTAATTGTGATGAGGTCAGTGTGATAGTGATGCAGTAAGTGTGAGAGAACGAGGCTAGTAGTGATGCAGTAGGTGTAAGGGGCTCTGTCTGATAGTGATGCAGTAAGTGTGAGTGTGTCCATCTCGTAGTGAAGCTGTAAGTGTGAGGGGTCATTAAAGATCGTGACGCAGTAACTCTGAGGGATCAGGCTGACAATGATGCAATAATTGAGAGTCATTCAGGATGATAGTGTTGCAGGAACTGTGAGGGGGTCAGGATGATAGTGACGCAGGAACTGTGAGGGGGTCAGGATGATCGTGACTCAGGAACTGTGAGGGGGTCAGAATGATAGTGTCGCAGGAACTGTGAGGGGGTCAGGATGATAGTGATGCAGCAATTGTGACAGGGTCAGGGTGACAGTGACAAAGTAATTGCGAGAGGGTCAGAGTGATAGTGTCGCAGTAACTGTGAGGGGCTAAGTGTGATAGTGACGCAGTAAGTGTGAGGGGCTCAGGGTGATAGTGACGCAGTAAGTGTGATGGGGCGAGCGTGATAGTGATGCAGTAAGTGTGAGGAGGTCAGGCTGGTATTGACACAGTACGTGTGAGTGTGTCAGGGTGTGAGCGACGCAGTACGTGTGAGTGGGTCAGGGTGACAGTGATATAGTAATGGTGAGGGTGTCAGGATGATAGAGATGCAGTAGGTGTGATGGGCCATGGTGACAGTGACGTAGTAATTGTGAGGGTTCAGGGTGATAGTGACGCAGTGAATGTGAAGGGGTCAGGGTGACAGTGACGCAGTAAGTGTGAGGGGATCAGGGTGATAGTGATGCAATAAGTGCGAGGGGGTCAGGGTGACAGTGACGCAGTAAGTGTGAGAGGGTCAGGGTGACAGTGACGCAGTATGTGTAACGTGGTCAGTATGACAGTGATGCAGTAAGTGTCAGGATGTTACGGCGACAGTGACGCAGAAAGTGTGAGGGGGTCAGGGGGACAGTGACACAGTAAGTGTGATTGTGCCAGAATGATAGTGACACAGTAAGCGAGAGGGGGTCAGGGTGATAGTGAAACAGTAATTGTGATGAGGTCAATGTGATAGTGATGCAGTAAGTGTGAAGGAACGAGGCTAGTAGTGATGCAGTAAGTGTAAGGGGCTCTATCTGATCGTGATGCAGTAGGGGGGAGTGTGTCCAGCTTGTAGAGAAGTTCTAAGTGTGAGGGGGTCAGGGTGATATTGATGCAGTCAGTGTGGGTGTTTAAGGGGACAGTAACGTAGTAATTGTGAGGAGGCAGGATGATGTTGATGCAGTAAGTGTGAGGGTGTCTGGGTGATAGTGATGCAGGAACTCAGGGATCAGGCTGACAGTGACACAATAAGTGTGATAGGGTCAGTGTGATAGTGGCCCTATAAGTGTGAGGGGGTCCTGTTGATAGTAAAGCTGTAAGTCTTAGGTTTCTCTCTGACTGAATCTCTCTCCCTCCTGTCCCTCCCTACCTCTCTGACACACTCTGTCTCCCTGGTCCTTCCATCTCCCTCTGAATTAGAGACTGGAGGTGGGGTTGATGGTGAGGCTGCATGTGAGGGGGTTGGGGTGAGATGTGGGAGAAAGGAAAATGGGGTAGAGACTGAATTGTGGGAGGGAGACAGCGATGGCAGGACAGTGAGAGTGAGAGTGAGCGGGGGGAGAGGAAAGAGTGGAGGAAGGTGGAGAAACCAGAGTTGGGGGTACGTGTGTGAGGGGGAGCGAGGGAAAGTGAAAGGAAGAGATGGTGAGAAAGAGTGAGTCCGCAGAGAGGGAGGGAAAGAAACGTGGAGAAAGAGTGGGGGAGAGGAAATGGGGAGTCCAGGTTGGAGTGGTGGGACAGAGGGAGTTAAACCCAGCTCCTGAGCTCAGGGCGCAGTGCCCTCCCCTTCCCTGAGGACCAGGACTTGGGACTGAGTCTGTCTCTCTCAAGCTCAGCTTCTCCAACACAAAGACACACAACAACATCGGTCACTCTGCTGCTCGGAACGCTTTAATCAACATTTTTATTGTTTACAAAAGGAAGTGATGGATACATTCAGTGGGATGGTGCCTTTTTTCACTGGCCCCTGAGTTGTGAGAAACATTGAAATGTGTCCCTGTTACCCCCTGTGGGATAAGGATGGACAAACCAGCGCTACCCTCAGTCTGTTACATAGCGACAGGCTGCTCCATCGCTGAAACACTGAACTGAAATGAGAAAATCCTGGATGGATTGATTAATGAGGGAATTTGATGGATGGATGGACTTGGGTGAAGGGATATTTCAGCACATTCTTCAGCTGCTGCCTGAACTTAGTCTGGGTCACGGCATAAATCGCGGTGTTTGTGCAGCAACTGAGGAGCTGCAGCATGAAGCCCAATTCACGCACAAAGCCAAGGAGATACACAGACCGATACCCAAGATACCACATCCGTAACCATATCGAATACAGCATTAAAATTGACCATAACAGGATGAAATTGGCCGAGATCACAAACAGTAAAATGATGGATTTTTTTCGGTTTCTCATTTCAGTGTCAGACTGAGCGTCCCCATTGGTGTGAGCGCGGAATCTCCTGCGGGCTCTGCTGGTCACTAAAATGTGTCTGACAGTGAGAACATTGAGCAGCAGAATCAAGAGAAATGGGACACACGGGGTTAGAATGTGGTGGAGGAACTCGATTGTGGCCCAGACAATGGAGAATTGAACAGCGAATGTTGAATCACAAAACCAGGGGAGGTTCACCAGCAAATACCGAGCCTCGAGCATAAAATACCAGAAAATGTTCTTTAAACAGCTCAGCACAGTCACTGCTCCCAGAACCACAGCCGCCGTTCTCTCACTGCAATATTTACTTTTCAGCTTCTGGCAACAAATGGCCACAAACCGATCAAAGGTGAAAGTGACGGTGAACCAGACAGAGCAGTCAGTGGCTGCATAAAGCAGGACAGCGTGGATATTACACACAGGGACGGAGTACTTCAGGAAATAAAACTGTTCCCAATAAACAATGGGAATGTGTCTCAGGATCAGGTCGAGGATAATGACCAGGAGATCCGCCGCTGCCATGGCCCACAGGTAACTTCTGACACATGGAGACAATCCACAATCTTTATGAAGCAGTATGTAGATGGTCACTACGTTAACTGTGAGGAAGGAAAACAAACCCATTATCCATCAGCCTGGAGGCAAAGGGACCCGTTTGATCGGGGACCCAGTGAGATTTTCAAATGTGTCCCTGTGTTCAGGGATTTATTAAAAAAAATTGGAGCTGGAATAACAAATGGGAAGTTCGGAATTACTGACAAAAATGTGACATAAACAACAAGAAACCCTCCCTCCCCAAACACACAGAGACACATCCATAAGGACAGATGGTTTCTAGAACATTCCCACACACTCGATCACTCGAGAGCAGACACAGGACCTCCTTCCCAGTTCCTAATACGGAGGGTGGAAACGTTGCTGTCCTGAAGGATTCTCTCCCAGTTTCCTGAAGACAAACGGAGTTTGGGAATTTCTGTATTTTGGTCTAAATTGTGGTCGATCCTGTGTCGTGAAGAAATGTAAACGCAAGGAAAACGTATTCACACCTTTAACTGCCTGAGGGGCCTTCAGAACAGTGTCTCCTTCTCCCTGGAACGGGATCTCTCCCCTCGGGATCTTATCGTTTTTTCAATTCACTGACGTCCGGCCGTTCAAAAATATTGTCAGGGACAGAACGTTCCGGGGAATGTCAGTTATAGAATGTCAGGGACAGAACGTTCTGGGGAATGTCAGTTATAGAATGTCAGGGACAGAACGTTCCGGAGAACGTCAGTTATAGAATGTTGGGGACAGAACGTTCCGGGGAACGTCAGTTATAGAATGTCAGGGACAGAACGTTCTGGGGAATGTCAGTTATAGAATGTTGGGGACAGAACGTTCTGGGGAACGTCAGTTATAGAATGTCAGGGACAGAACGTTCCGGGGAACGTCAGTTATAGAATGTTGGGGACAGAACGTTCCGGGGAACGTCAGTTATAGAATGTCAGGGACAGAACGTTCTGGGGAATGTCAGTTATAGAATGTTGGGGACAGAACGTTCCGGGGAACGTCAGTTATAGAATGTTGGGGACAGAACGTTCCGGGGAACTCCTTGACCTGTCCATCACCTTTCCCCCCTACCCACTCTACCAACATGATGTACTGTGCCTGGACAAACTGTAACATTAATGGGGTGAGAGACGGAGGGTCCAATCACAGGAATGGGAACTAAAGGCATTGCCAGATCAGCTGAAATGGTTAGATATACCACATTCTCAATCCACCTCCCAGAACCAGCCCAGACACCATGCACCCAGAGGAGATATCTGTTCACTGTGGAACACTGTGTAGACCAGGCCAGTGTCCTGCTCAGTACAACCCAGCAATCTGTCCAGATTCATCTATTACACTGGTCAATACAACCCAGCAATCTGTCCAGATTCATCCATTACACTGGTCAATACAACCCAGCAATCTGTCCAGGGTGCTACACTGCACAGATCATGTCAGGGCACTTATCTTCAAACGCAGGCTAGACATCTGTCCAGTTTGGGAAGCTTTGATAGAGAGAGAAAAGCTGCAGATGCTGGATTCCCAAGTAGACAGGCAGGAAGCTGTGAGAACACCTGAAACATCAAATTCTATACCTCCTTCTGCTGCCTGGATTGCTGTGTTCCTCCAGCGAGTATTTAGCATGGGAAGCAACGCAGACCACAGCAGTACATTGATCTATAAACCCGGACGAGATATCTGACCAGCATGGGGAGCTGTGCAGACCACTGCAGTGCATTGATCTATAAACCCAGACTAGATATCTGTTCCACACCGGGAACTGTGTAGACCACAGCAGTGCATTGATCTATAACCCTGGACTAGATATCTGTCCAGCACTGGGAGCTGTGAAGACCACAGCAGTGCATTGATCTATAAACCCAGACTAGATATCTGTCCAGGATGGGGAGCTGTGCAGACCACAGCAGTGCATTGATCTATAAACCCGGACTAGATATCTGTCCACGACGGGGAGGTGTGTAGACCACAGCAGTGCATTGATCTATAAACCCGGACGAGATATCTGTCCAGGACGGGGAGCTGTGCAGACCACAGCAGCGCATTCATCTATAACCCTGGACTAGATATCTGTCCAGGACGGGGAGCTGTGAAGACTACAACAGTGCATTGATCTATAAAACCAGACGAGATATCTGTCCAGCACTGAGAGCTGTGTAGACCACAGCAGTGCATTGATCTATAACCCTGGACAAGATATCTGTCCAGCACTGGGAGCTGTGTAGACCACAGCAGTGCATTGATCTATAACCCTGGACTAGATATCTGTCCAGGACGAGGAGCTGTGCAGACCACAGCAGTGCATTGAGCTATAACCCTGGACTAGATATCTGTCCAGCACGGGGAGCTCTGCAGACCACAGCAGTGCATTGATCTATAAACCCGGACTAGATATCTGTCCAGGACGGGGAGCTGTGTAGACCACAGCAGTGCATTGATCTATAACCCCGGATTAGATATCTGTCCAGCACTGAGAGCTGTGTCGACCACAGCAGCGCATTGACCTATAAACCCAGACTAGATAACTGTCCAGGACGGGGAGCTGTGCAAACCACAGCAGCGCATTGATCTATAAACCCAGACTAGATAACTGTCCAGGACGGGGAGCTGTGCAGACCACAGCAGCGCATTGATCTATAAACCCAGACGAGATATCTGTCCAGGACAGAGAGCTGTGCAGACCACAGCAGTGCATTGATCTATAAACCCGGACTAGATATCTGTCCAGGACAGTGAGCTGTGCAGACCACAGCAGTGCATTGATCTATAAACCCAGACTAGATATCTGTCCAGCACTGGGAGCTGTGTAGACCACAGCAGTGCATTGATCTATAATCCCGGACGCGATATCTGTCCAGCACTAAGAGCTGTGCAGAACAGAACAGGACACTTATGTCTAAACCTGAAACAAATATCCATCCAGCATTGGGAGCTGCACAGACTACATCATTGTATTATCTGTAAACCTCAACTAGATAGTCTGACCAGCACAGCGACCTGTGCAGTGATCACCCATGAATTCATCTGTAAACTAGGAGCAGCTCCCCTCCCAGAATGTAGGATTATGCACACCACCGCATTTCATTAATCTGTAATCCAGGAGCAGTTACCCTCCCAGCGTGTACAGCTGTGTACACCACCCCAATACATTGATCTGTATACCAGGAGCAGTTACCCTCCCAGCGTGTGGAGCTTTGTACACCACCCCAGTACATTGCTCTGTAAACAGGAGCAGTTACCCTCCCAGCAATGAGGACTGTGTATTCCATCCCAGTGCATTCCTCAGTAACACTGTGAGATCCCTGCCCAGTGTGGGGAAACTTGCAGCCCGGGCTGGAAGTGACGGGATGTGCAGCTCACATCCATTTACAGCTCCATCTCTCCATTGTGCCCTGACAAGGGTGTGCTGTGGGTATGAACCTCACTGCCAGAGAGAGATGGCAGGGGGAATCAGTTTAAATATCATCACATGGGAGGGGTTAGGAAATAGACAGAGAGGGGGAGACTGAGAGACAGTGTCATGAAAGAATGTGTTCCCAAGTTGCAGAATGCTGAAATGGAGACACTTCGATAGCATCCTGTCACATGAGCCGGTCTTCCCAGGAAAGATGGGAAAAAGGGATTTTGGTGTGAGGTCAGATGAAACAACAGCTACTGCATGGTTTTGAAATTACGTTTATGTAATTACTGTAGAGTTGCAGTGGGGAAATAAGCAGTTAAGGGAAAGGGGGTCTCAGAGTTGTGAACAGTTGATGTAAAATGTTCACTTTCAGAGTTAAAAATTAAATTGATATTTTTGTTTAAATAGTGGAATTTGGGAGTTCTCTGTCACTCATGTTTTAACAGTTTTCAAGACAAATTGAGCATTTCTTTATGTTTAGTTTAAATGACCAGCTGAGCACAATGTTGTGTCCTAACAATTGCTGTGTGTGTATCTGTGTGTCTGTGTGTGGGGCAGGTCTGGCAGTCTCTGTGGTGCTTAAAGTGATGCAATGCCACCCTCTGCTGGCCTCCCCACGCCACTGCACAGGCATTGGCAGAGGGTAAAAACCAACAGAGATTCATTCAGAGAGGGGGAGGGAGAAGGCAGCTGCTCACAGCACCATCCAAACTGATGTCTTATCTATGTACTGATCTAAATGTCCTTTATACGTTGTAACTGTCCTCGCTTTCACCACTTCCTCTGGAAGTTCAGTCCACACCCAAGCCAGATTCTGTCTTACATAATTACCTCTCCTGACTTTTGTAAATCTTTTTCCTCACATCTTAAAATATCCCTCAGTTTTGAATCCCCAACTCTAGGGAAAAGACATCAGCCCTTGTGTAAAGTTACCGCAGAATCTCATATGCTTCAGTGAAAACAGTCCCAGCCTATCCAGCCTCTCCTTGTAGCTCACTCCCTCCTTTCCCAGCAACATCCAGGTTAATCTCTTCTGAACCCTTTCCAGTTTAATAATATCAAGGTCAATAATATTAAAGTGAAGAGTCAAGGTATTTTCTTAGGGCACGGGGAGTCCAAAACTAGAGGACATAGACTTAAGGTGAGAGGGGAAACATTTAAAAGTGACCTAAGGAGCAGCTTTTTCACCCAGAGGGTGGTGTGCCTATGGAATGAGCGAGCAGGATGACCAGACTGGACACAGTATTCCAGAAGAGGTCTCACCAATATCCTGTACAACCACAACATGGCATCCCAATTCTGATACTCAAAGGGTCTGACCAATGAAGAAAAGTGTGCTAAACACCTCCTTAACCACACTATCTATATGAGATGCAAATTTTAAAGAATTATACCTGACGGCCTAGGTCTCTGTTCTACAACACTGCTAAAGGCCCTGCTTTTAATTGTATAGGTCCTGTTCTTGTTTGATTTACCAAATCCAATGCCTCGCATTAATCCAAACAAAACTCCATCTGCCACCCCTCAGCCCAGAGTGTGATATTACTGTCACCTCACCCTCCCCCTTCAATTTTAAAACACCCATCCCTCTCCAGGAGGCCTGCACACTCAGGCCTTGATTATCTCAAAGACCCTGAGCTTGGTTTGCCTTGTGTGGTTAGGGAGAGGAGGGACAGATTGCAGACACAGTCAGTGGGGAGGAGAGGCGGGACAGTAATCAGCGGCCTGGTATCATTTCATGGTTTTAGGAAGAGGGCAGTCACACGTTAGAGGTGGGTAAGAGTGATCGGTGTTTTGGAGTCAGAAATTAAGCTCTTCCTTCGTCTCTGGTGTTCAGTAATAAATATCTATTTGAGACTCTTCATTGGGCAGAGTGTGTTTGCAGGATTTCTTTCCTTAATATTGCAGACTACAGATAATAGCAATTAAAGATGTTTATAGTTAATTTTGATAGCATAGCAAGTACACTCAATATCCTACAGAAGAGTCAAATATCTTGTATTTGTTTAACAATACAAAGTGTTTTGTGTAGTTCAGTAATGGGAACCTGATTATAATAAATCCACACCGAGCTGAAAGTGGGCACTAAAATATAACCCAAAATCTGGGTATGGTAGTGTAGTGGGTAGTGTCCCTGACTCTGAACCAGAGGGGAAAAGTTTTGATGAGGCCTAAAGGGCACCTTTTCACACAGAGGGTGGTGTGCGTATGGAATGAGCTACCAGAGGAAGTGGTGGTGGCTGGTACAAATACAGCATGTAAAAGGCATCTGGACGCTGAAAGACCTGCTGAGCTTTTCCATCAAGTTTCTGTATTTGTTACAAAATGCATGCATTTTAACACAGGTATTCTGAATACATTAAATATGTTATTTTTTATTGACGCAGGGCCATGTAAACACATTTCAAATCGGCCGATCCATTTTCTGCTAAGGATATGGCTCTGTGTATGACAGTAGCAATGATGCAACTACATGGAACAGGGAATGTGATGGAGACATAGTTTTGACAATGTACAAGGAGACCTCACAAGGTCCAGTTCGGGAGAGGATGATATTATTGTGTGATTCAACTCAGAGCGGGAGAAACTGTAATCTGCTCGAAAAAGAATGGCCTCTTACACTCTCTCCTTTGGGGTTCCTCATTTCAGCAACGTGCGCGAGCTAAAAAAAATCTACAGTCATCGTTACCATTCTTATTTTTATAGAATCCCTGCAGCGTTGAAACAGGCCCTTCTGCCCAACAAGTCCATACCAACCTTCCCAACCCATAGCCCTATATTTACCCCTGACTAATGAAGCTAACCTAAAAATCCCTGAACACTACAGACAATTTAGCATGACCAATCCACCGAACGTACACAGTTTGTGGTAGGAAACAGGATCACCCATTAGAAGCTCACATAGATAAGGGGGGAATGCACAAACTCCACAGAGACAGTCACCCAAGGCTGGAATCGAACCCAAGTTCCTAGTGCTCGGAGGCAGCAGTGCTAACCACCGTGCGACCCTTTGGGTGCTCCCTGACCCGAATTCACTGGAATCTACTCACTGCCTAAACCAAAGGGAATTCAGCCAATTCCTACTCTCCCAGGATGAAATCCCATTGCTCACAGCTGTGTGAGTACAATATCTTCAGAAGCAGAATAACGTTTTGGACAATCTCAATTTTTTCTTTTATCAGGAGTTACAATAATATCTGGACAAAGTTGTTTCAAGTTAAAATTGCGGAAATTTTGTTAATCTGTGTGTGTGTGTGTGTGTGTGTGTGTGTGTGTGTCTGTGTGTCTGTGTATGTGTGTTTAGAAAGGGAAATATGAGACCATAAAACATAAGAGTGGAAGTAAGGCCATTCGGCCCATCGAGTCCACTCCGCCATTCAATCATGGCTGATGGGCATTTCAATTGCACTTACCCGCATTCTCCCCGTAGCCCTTAATACCTTGTGACATCAAGAATTTATCAATCTCTGCCTTGAAGACATTTAGCATCCCTGCCTCCACTGCACTCTGCATCAACGAATTCCACAGGCCCCACCACTCTCTGGCGGAAGAAATGTCTCCGCATTTCTGTTCTGAATTGACCCCCTCTGATTCTAAGGCTGTATCCATGGGTCCTAGTCTCCTCGTCTAACGGAAACAATTTCTTAACATCCATCCTTTCCAAGCTATTGATTATATATTTGCAATACCCAAACAGTTTGCCATTCATCTTTCCATCATAGTCTGAGTAACATTGCTCTGGATCATAAACGTGCTATTTTAGCAGATTAAAGAAACTAGCCTGACTTATTCCTAAAACTGACCCTGACCCAGTCTGAGACCGATATCGTCAGCAATATCACCGAACTGGTCACATTTAACATTTGTTGTGAGCAGTGGAGGAGTGGGACTAGAAAAGGAAACAGTGACCCAAAAAGCCAGGGAACAAAAGACCGGTGAGCCTGATGTCAGTGGTGGGTAAGTTGTTGGAGGGGATTCTGAGGGATAGCATTTACATACATTTGGGAAGGAAAGGGCTGTTCAGCGTAGACAACATGGCTTTCTGCATGGGAAATCATGTCTCATTAATTTGGTTGAGTTTTTTGAAGAGGTGACAAAGAAGATTGATGAAGACAGTATGGTAGACGTTGTCTATATGGGCTTCAGCAAGGTGTTCATTGAAAGAACAAATACCAAAGAAAATGTACAGCCCAGGAATAGGCCCTTAGCCCTCCAAGCCTGAGCCAATCCAAATGTACTGTCTTAATTTGTCGGTCACTTCCTAAGCCTCTGTATCTTTCTGCTCCCCTCCTACTCATGCATCTGTCCAGACGCATCTTAAATGAATCTGCCGTGCCTGCCTCTACCACCTCTGCTAGTAACGCATTCCAAACGCCCACCACCCTCTCTATGAAGTACTTACCGTGTGTATCCCCCTTAAGCATTCCACCTCTTACTTTGAAAGCACGACCTCTCGTTACTGAATCCTTCAACCTGGGAAAAAGCCCGTCTCTATCCATCCTGTCTGTACCCTTGTCCTGTTTTCTAGTGAAAATAAACCTAACCTACTCAGCCTCTCTTCATAGCTGGTATTTCATTCCGATTGGAAGACAGATTAGTAAGTTTCAGTCACATGGGATACAGAAGAAGCTCGTCACAATTGGCTTGAAGGAAGAGGGATATTTTTCAGACTGGAGGCTGTGAGCAGCAGTGTGCTGTTAGAATCAGTACTGAGTTCACTGCATTTCATCATTTATGTAATGGATTTAGATGTGAATATTGGGGCCATAGTTCGAAAGGTTACAGATGACATCAGAAAGGTGTTGTAGTAGATTATCTCAGAGTACAACAAGACCACAATTAGATGGAACAAAGGGGCAAGGATGGACAGATGAAGTTTAATTTAGATAAATACGAGGTTTTGCATTTTGTAAATGCAAACCAGGGCAGGAATTATACATTTGTTGGTAAGGTCCTGGGCCGTGTTGTGAAACAAAGGGACATAGGGCTGCAGGTGCATAGTTCCTTGAAAGTGGAGTCGCAGGTCGACAGAGTGGTGCAGAACACATTTGGTACATTTGCCTTAATCAGTCAGAGCATTGAGTATAGGGGTTGTGGTGGTATGTTGCATCTGTACAGGATGTTGGTGAGACCTCTTTAAGAATACTGCGTACAACTTGGTTGTCTGCAGAAATGACTGACACACAGATGTTCCAGGACTGGAAGTTTGAGCTTTAAGGAGAGGTTAATTAGGTTGAGGTGCTTTCTCCTGGAGTGTCAGAGGCTGAAGGGTGACATTATAGAGGTTTATAAAACCATCAGGGGCATGGATATTCTGAACAGCCACGTTCTGCTCCACAGGGTAGGGGAGTCCAGAACAAAAGGGCCGAGGTTGAAGGGGAGAGGGCGAATGATTTAGAAGGGACCTGAAGATAAATGTTTCACACAGAGAGTGGTGTGTGTACAGAAAGTGCTGTCAGAGGAAGTGGTGATGGCGGTTACAATCGCACATTTAAAAAGTATCTGAAAGAAGAGGGATATTGGCCAAATGCTGGCAAATGGGACTGGATCAGATTTGATATCTGATCGTAGTGAACAGACCGGACTAACAGGTCTGTTTCCGTTCCGCATGACTCTCTGATTCTATAAGAAGGATGATGAATAATTCTGAAAGGATCTTTCAAGTGGGAATTCTCTTCACTGGAAGTTTATCGTGCCTCTATGTTCACATTGATTGAAAGCTGCATTAGGTAAATATTTGACAGAGAAGTGAGTCACAGATAATGGGATATAGACAGAAAAGTGGGGCTGAGACCCCCAAACTGATCAGCCACAATCTTAGTGCCAGGTGGAGAAGGCTCAAAGTATCTAATGACCCACTCCTGCTCCTCACTCCCATGTTCCTGTGTTCCATTCAGCCCCTCAAACCTGCTAGACAGGAGCAGTTGGAGGCCACTTATTCCGAGAACCTGTTGCACAGAAACAGGGGAGACCATTCAGCCTCTCAAGACTGTTAAACATGCTTTGAGGTGATTTGGGAAATATAATTGGAAAGCCCAGGCACAGGTATGATCAAGGCCCCTCATCTCTCTTCACAGAGCTTCCCCTCTCTGCAACTTGTGCTTCATTTGTTGGTCATGTTGTAGACCCAGATTCACTGTGAATACAGCCCCCATACCTCAACCAGAGATGGATCACAAAATCATCTGTTCTTCCTGACTGCAATATTTAGTAATTGCACATTCATGAAAATAACACCCACTAACACTCCAATAAGAGAATGTGAGAACATCAGAAACAGGGGCAGGTCGTTCACTCCCCAAACCTGCCTTGCCCTTCACTAAGATCGTGACTGATCTGCTCTTGGTCTCAAATCCTCTTTCATACCCAACTCTTCATAGCCCTCACCTCTCTGTCAGGTCAATATCCATCTACCTCCTCTTCAAATACTTTCAGTCATCTATCTCCCCGAACACACTTGAGAAGAGAAATCCTGACATTCAATACTTCCTGTTTGAAGAAAACACTTGCTGCTCCTATATCATGATTTATTGATATGAACAAAAGAGGTTGAGACAAGGGTTCAGGTAAAAATGACTGGCCCCGATATCAAAGCAGTGGTTAACTTCTGCTGGCATCAAGGAGCTTAACAAAACTGGACTTAATGGGAATCAGAGTAAACTCTCCAGTGTTTGGGGTCAAACATGGCACAAAGGAAGATGGTCATCATCTCAGTCCTGGGTCACCTCTGTGGGAGATCCTCAGGGTAAGTTCCTCTTCACAAACAGCTTCAGCTGCTTCATCAATGTCTCCCCCCACCCCCCCCCCCCCCCCCCACCTCCCCACCACAAGATCAGAAGTGGGGATGGTCACCGAAGATTCCACTATGTTCAGAACATTTTGTTCCCCTCTAAGCTCCTGAACTGGTCTGTGTCCGTGTGCAGCAAGACCCAGACTCCATTGAGAGTTGTGCTGTTAAATGGTCCGTAGCATTCATGTAACAGCACTGCCTGACACTGCACATTGCCACGGTAAAACAAGAGTTCATTCAGCATTTCACGCTGGTTTCACAGGAATATGAGGAAGCCATTCAACCCATTGACACGATTGGAGAAGAACAGGGACAGCCTATTCAGTGCCTCCAGCCTATTACTCAGGAAGAGAAGGAGTCTAGTGATGGGCCAAATCAGAGCCCTTCGAAAATATTGGAAGGCAGTCTCCTAGACTCTAATGTTTTCTTATTTTAAAGGGAATGTAAATTGTCTGTTCCAGATGCAATGTGACTGGTCAAACTACTCGGTGTGAAGCTAAACACTATTTAAACACGAAAGATAAAATGAAACCAAAGAAAGAGGAAATTAGAATAACTTAATTCTATTGGACAAGTTAACAGAATAATATATCGTGGAGCTATCACTAATGAACTGTTCCGATATACGAAAATCCCATAAACACAGCCCTTGGTAAAACTGAATATTCAGTCACAGATTGCCACAAACTCAAAGATCCTAATCTGTGAGAGCTGGCCACACCCATTCAGGCTGCATTAAAATAAACACAAGGCCTCCCTCGCTGTTTACTCAGTGGTCTTAACAAACCAGCTTGGTAACGATCATTCAATCTCTCTCTTAAAAGAAACCAGGACAAAATAACCTCTTAAAGCTGCAGCATCATCACACTTGTCAGTACATTGAGCTATAAAACAGGAACCAGGGGTAAAAGGTCAGGCCCTTGGCCCTGTCCAATTGGACAAGGAAGAAGTCATTCCGTCCCCTGAGTCAATTACACAGAAACGGAACGAGGCCATTCAGCCCCTTGAGTTACTTACACATGAACAAGAGGAGGCCATTCAGCCAGTTGAGCCACTTATACAGGAACAGTAGGAGGCCATTCCCACCTCAATGCATTTGCACGGGGGCAGAATAGGGTAATTGATGCTGATCCTGATGAATGGCTTATGCCCAAAATGTCGACTCTCCTGCTGTGCATTTCCAGCAAACCACTGCCTACTCTGATCTCCAGCATGGGCAGTCCTCACTGTCTCCTAATTGATGCTCTAACACGATGAACAATTGGAGCAGAGGCTGCACAAACAGACTGCTCCACGTTGTACCTCGTGGCGCCATCGCTCATGATACACACGTGGGACTTTAACGTGGATTACTCGCAGTGAGGAGGGAAGCCATATGTCTTGTGTGAAGTCTCAAGAAGGCATGTTCCATCTCCGAGAAGGCAGCCTGGTGTTCTCTATGTAGGGCAGAAGCTAGTGGGAATGGCTGCCTGTTTCAGATGGAAGGTATTGTGGCTGCTGTTGGGGATTGTGAACAACCTGACGTTCAGTACAGGGTTCACATGCCGACTGCACAATAACGTGGGGAGAGTTAATTTCGCCATATAAACTATTAGGAAGGCCATGTTAGACTGATGAATGGACTCGCTAAGATCAAATAATTTTTGATCTTAATCATGTTGGCCTTGTCTAGTGCATGTCCTGTTCAGTGTAACCTATATGCCTTACTCTGTCCAAGTCTATTTCCACCCTATGATCTGTCTGGCCATGCTTACTATGATCTTCCTCCAATGCTCATAAATAAAGTGTTTCCCTGTACTGAGATACACGTGACAATAAATCAACCCAAACAGTCCTGGGTAAAGTATGGAATTTCTCACCCTATCAATGTGTCTTTTGGAAATAAGTGATCGCTGCCACTCCTCGTGTTTCAGCGTCACCATTTCTTCGTCTCTCACAGCTCTACAGATTCAACACTCAGCTTATTCACTCTATCCTCATGTTACCATCAATCGTGTCTGTGGTATGGAGATCATTCTTTACAAAGGAGATCAAATCTGTACAGAGTGCCCCAAATGCTCTCTCAGCAAGGCTCTACAACAGCAGGAAGATGGCTTTACTTATGTACTCGGATCATGTTACAATGAAGGACAGCATACCATTGACTACACCCATTACGTACACAGGGTTTGATTCGGAGCAGTCAGCATAGACTTGTGAGTGGGAGATCATGCTTCCCAAACTTGTTAGAGTTCTTTGATGAAGTGACCAGGAAGGTTGATGAGGACAGAGCAGTCGACAGAGTCTCTATGGATTTCAGTAAGGCCTTTGATAAGGTTCTACATGGCAGGCTGCTCTGGATGGTTCCATCACGTGGAATGCTGGGGGAACTGGCAAATTGGATACACAGTTGGGTTGATGGTTGGAAGCAGAGGGTTGAGTGGAAGGTTGTTTGTCAGACCGGAGGCTGGGTCCATTGATGTTTGTTCTCTATGATTTGCTTGAGAAGGTACAAGGTATGATTAGTAAGTTTGCAGATGACACTAAAATAAGTCGTAGCGTGATCAGTGAGGAAGTTTATCAGAAATTGCAGCAGGACATTAATCAAGTGGGGAAGTAGGCCGAGAAATGGCAAATGGAATTTAATATACATGGGTGATGTCTTACATTTTGGGAACTCAAATCAAGGTAGGAGTTTCATGGTGCATGGAAAGATCTTCAAGAGTGTAGTGGGCAGAGAGACCTTGGAGTTCAGGTGCACGGTTCTCTAAGAGTGGTCACAGGTAGGCAGGGCATTGAAGAAGGCTTTTGACACATTGGCCTTCATCAGGGAGGCCATAGAGTATAGAGAAAATGGGAATTTATGTTGCAGTTACACAGGACTTTGGTCAGGCCGCACTTAGAGTATTGTGTTCAGTTTTGTCACATTGTTATAGGGAGGATGCTATTAAATTAGAAAGAGTGCAGAAGAAATTTTCAAGGACTTTGCCAGGACCCAATGATCTGAGTTACAGGGAGAGTTTGGGCAAGCTGGGACCTTTTCTTTAGCGTGAAGGAGACTGAGGGAGTCCTTATAGAGCTGAATAAGATCACGATGATAGGGTTAATGCTCTCAGTCTTTTTCCAAGGTTTAGTGAATCGAGGAAGAGTGAGGATCAGTTTAAGGTTAAAGGGGAAGGAATAAAAGGGAACCTGAGGGGCCACCTCTTTACAGATGACTGGTACGTGGATGAGCTGCCAGCAGATTTGGTTGAGGGGAGTATAATAACAACATTTCAAAAGCATTTGGATAAATATGTGGATAGGAAAAGTCTAGGATGATATTGGCCAACTGCAGGGAAATGGGGTTAGCGTGGATGGACATTTACAAGATGGACTCGAACCCCTCTGTTAATTAAACCCAAACACCCAGAAAAGCTTGCCTCACCTCGTAATTTGTTAAAATATGAGCAACACAGATCTCCGACATTCAACAATTTAAACAAAAATTAACAAGTTAGTTTCTTAACTTTAATAGTGAACACTAGAGGGGCTTCACAAATACAAGCCCCTCTTTTCTTAGCTACTTACTATCTGACTCTGACTCAGTCAAAATCTGCTGTTCCAACAACCCACATATTAAACCTTACACTCTCAAGACCACACCGTCTCTATCTTCCCCGCTGTGTTCACTCTTCCAGCTGCTGATCTCCCTGGGTCATGGTTTATTTTACTGCAAGTAGGTTTACATGAACATGTATCTTTGATAGAGAGTGTTTGAGATGGCCAGTTAGCACTCCTGCTCTACGGCAGTTACTCTGCTATTGGATGGCAGTGGCTCTCCCTCTAGTGTTCAAATGCTGGGTTTATATACTTCCAATGATACAATAATTCTCACATTTGATTGCTTTCCAGGTACCCAAACAATAATATTCAAATTCCGTTGGCTTCTGGTATCCTGACCGTTATTTAAACTCTTTGGTTGTATTTGAATTGTTGTCAAAACAGCAACCAAAACCCACGTATCATTTCCCAGCTAATTGTGACATATGGAACAATCTGACATTTAGCTGGCATCTGTGCTGTACTTTCTATTCAACAAAACCCGTTCTGTCTTAAAGTGACCTGACATGCTTTCGGCTTCATAACACCACCCCCCTTCAGAAAAAAAAAGAACCATCAGAATGAAAAGATGGCTTCGTTTCTTTTCCTCTAATTCTTAATCACATTATTATGAAATACAAAAGTATTAATCTCAGTTATATCAATCATATTAATTTTGCACACATATAAAACACTGGGATAAGTCAAATCTTATCAACACCTGCTGCTTTAAATCCGCGATGACACATCTGCTATCACATTTTAGGACCCACAGCATGTGCATTGTGTAAGTTTAAAGTCAGTGTGATAAGACTCCAATGAAATATTCTCATATTCTGGTCTTTAAATATTCCAAAAAATGCGAGTGGTTTGTCGTTGTCCACAACCATCTCCGACAATTTGTTTGTCACATAAACATTAAAATATTGTCACGTTAGTGCGAAACTTAGTCATTCTTTTTCAGTAATGGAGATGTTGTATTTTTTTTCTGGCGGATATTGAGTTTTTTCGACAAGTAGCCAATTGGCCATTCAATCCCATCATCATCTTTCTGAATCAATACATCTCCGACCCCTATATCCCGAGGGTTTCAAAATATTTGGTGCAGCTAAAACTGGTGCGGTGATTAATCCTGCTTTAAAATTCTCAAATGCCTCCTGGCATTGTTCTGTCCACCACAATGCTGTGTTCTTCTTTACTAAGTCCATCAGTGGTGCCAATATGCTGCTGAAGTTCCGACAGAATCCACTCAGTTCCAAAAATCGAAGCACCTCTATCGTCGAGGATGGTTGTGGAAATTCCTCAAAGCCCTTCGTCTTTGTGTTCCATGGGGTCAATCTTCCATGTTCAATGTAATGTCCCAAGAACATCACCTCTGCCTTCGCGAATTCTGTTTTCTTTAAGTTTATTACCAAGTTTGCGTCTTGTAATCATTCAACATGGTCTGCCAACTGTAACATGTGAGCTTTTAATCACTTGCTAAAGGTCACTACATCATACAGATAAACTGCACAATTTCTCCATCTGACCATAACTCTGTTCCTGAGTCACTACACCTGGCTTTGAAGGGAATTCCTATCACAGGTGACAATACTAATACGTCATCCCCACAGGAAATCGTCAAAATTTTAAAGTTTTTATCTGCCACGTGCTTCATTCTATGCTTTGCCTTTCAGGTGCTGTTTAGCGAACTCACCTACTCCATCTAATCTCTCCCTCACCTCACATACATAATCCGAGTGTGAGATCTCTGACTTCGGTCCTGTCAATTTATATTCAATTAATTCCAAAGGACCTCTCACTTCAAATATTAACTCAAAGGAAGTAAACTCAGTAGATTTATTTGGGGCAAATAATTTTTGTCCAATGGCAAACAATTTAATGAGACACCTTCATTCCAATCATTCTGGTAATCCTGACAGTACACTGTTAATATGGTCTTCAGCGTCTGATGCTAACTTTCCAAGGCTCCCTGGGATTCAGGATGGGACGCCCTTGATTTAAACTGCTGTATGCCTAAGCTATCCATGACTTCCTTAAACAGCTGGGCGGTAAAATGAGACCCCTGGTCTGACTGAATCTCTCTGCGGAGCCCACAGTGAGTAAAGAAAGCTGCCAACTCCTTCACCTCCCTTTTTACCTTAACACTCCAGAATAGAATAGCCTATGGAAATCTCGTAGACACATCCATTATGGCTAGCAAATAATGGTTTCCATTTTTATATTAGATAGGGGAGCGACACAACTCATCATAACCTACGTGAAATGTTCTTCAAATGCAGGAATTGGTAACAAAGGTGCTGGTTTTATTACTGCCTGTGACTTACCTATCGTTTAGAATGTTTGACATGTACGTCAAAAAATAACCACGTCCGTGTGCATTCCAGTCCACTAGAAAGGTCTCTGTACCTGAGCCTGAATCTTCTGTACACCTAAGTGACTCCCTGCAGTTAGTTTATGTGCTACCCGTAACACTGTACGCTACCTCTAAAACAATCTGGTGCACTTCGGCCCATTTCCCTTCTGCACAAACCTATCGGGGTTTTCATTTTAATTTTAGCATTCTATCTTTAAGTTAACAACGTTCGACAATATCTTCTGATTCCTTTTCTGTGTGTGCGCATGTGTATGTGTGTGTGAATGTGTGTGGATATATCTGTTGTAAGTCCATTAGCCTTTCTGGACTAAACGACCCTGCCTGATCCTCTGCCTGTTCAGGTTTTTCCTGCACCGTGACATCAAACAGGGGATCAGTTCACTGCACAGCAGCTCGTTTGGCTTTTTATTTTGGTTTTCCTTCCTGCTCTAACATATGACAGTGGGATCTTGTTACTATACAGTCTGGAAAAATCCTGGGTATTTTTCTTTTAACTCCCCAATTCCCTAGTTTTCCTTTTGCCTTCTCCAATACAAGGGGTGCCACTCCCACCTTGGATCCTGTTAAATCGTTCACAAGAATAAACTATATTCCTGGAAATGACACTCTGTTACTCACTGTCACTGTCACTTCCCCAAACTTGAATTGGCATTCCATCATGATGTTACACAAGGGAATACTTAATTTCTAACCCCATTCCACAAATTGTCACGATCTTGATTAATATGACAGAAGGAATGAAAATACTTTCATCTCTCACCATTAGAGGCCGAGAGAAAGTGAGGGCTGCAGATGCTGGAGGTGAGAGTTGAAAAGTGTGGGGCTGGAAAAGCATAGCCAACCAGGCCGCATCCAAGGGGCAGAAGAGTTGACGTTTCAGGCATAAATCCTTCATCAGGAAAGTCGGGGGTGGGGTAAGGGAGGGGGAAGGGGGCTGAGAAATAAATAGGAGAGTGGGAGTGGAGCTGGGTGTACGATAGCTTGGAAGGGGATAGGTAGATGCAGGTGGGGTGTGATGGTGATAGCTCGGAGAGGAGGGTGTTGTGGATAGGTGGTAGGACAACTAGAACCCTCAAACGAGAACCATCATCAACGTTGACTTCACCAAATTCCAAATCTCCCCTCCACCAACCTCTCCCATATCCAACCGTTCAACCTAGCACTGCCCTCTTGAGCCGCCCTAACTGGCCAGCTTCCTTCCCACCTACCGACTCCATCCTCCCAACCGACATACCACTATTACTCCAACCTACATCTTTTTATTGCCTTCTCGGTGACTCTCCCACCAGCCCAGCTACTACCCTCGTATTTATATTTTAGCCCCCTTGTCTCCCCCCCCCCCACAAATTCCTGACGATGGGTTTCTGCCTGATATTCAATTGTCCTGCTGTCTGGATGCTGTCTGATCTTTTGTGCTTTTCCAGCGTCTCTCTTCTCAACTCTTAGAGACTGGGCAGATCCCATATCTCACAAAATTATCACTTCTTGTCCTTCTCCCCCTGATATTTCTGATTAAACTTTATCTACAGAGGGGAATTCTTTCAGAGTTCGGGTACTTACTCCATACCCAGCCCCTGCCTCGCTGAGCACTCTCCTGCAGCTCCTCGCTCTACTTGGGGTCTCCTTTACCAGTTTCACTAATTCCACTGGGCTTAGCCTCTACTACCACATCTTTCCCCAAAGTGCCTTCCTTCAACGCCCATCACAGTGTGTCCCAGCTTACTGCAGTGAAACCACCTTTCTTAAACCACCCTTCTTAAACCATCGGCACTGTCATTTTATGTGTTCCACTCCCTTATACTGAGAACACCTGAGGCCTTTCACCTCCTTTCAACCCCTTTGGGCTTCTTTTTTCACCTGTGGTAAAGTATTGTACGCTACTGTTCGCTTTGTAACGTGTGAACTTCCCTTCTCCCAATTTCTATTCCTCATAGCATGAAAATTCTCCCGGAAGCTAAATTTCATCTCATGCATCAATGCATATTTACCTGCCATTTCTGCCGCGCTTCTCGCTTCTTGAACTTTCTGTTCGTGCACATGAATTCTTACTGTCTCTGGAAGTGAGTCTTTAAACATGTCCAGCAAAATAATCTCCCTTCAAGCCTCACAGGTCTTATCTATTTTTAAGTCCAGCACCCAACTATCAAAATGACTGCAGTTAATTCTTTCAGACTTAACATAAGTGTGATCTGGTTCCTTCTCTATTTTTATGAACCTCTGTCTATATGCTTCTGGTACCAATTCATAGCCAATCAAAATAACCAATTTGACATCTGCATAATCTCTTGATCCCTCATCTGACAGCGCTGCACATACCTCACCAGCTGTGCCCACCAGCTTAGTCTGAACTAGCATTACCCACAAGTTCACTGGACACGTCATCTGCCGAGTCATTTTTTTCAAATGAAATAAAAAAAGTTTTGACATTTTTCTCACCGAAATATGGCAAGGCACGAATATAGTTGTATACATCCCGACGTTCTCCCTTCATCTCCATCCTGTTAATTTAACTTTCTTGTCTAATTCCCAACTTCTGAATCTCAAATTCTCTCTCTCTTTCTTTTTCCTCTCCTTCACTTTTTTTCTCTCTCTGTTTCCGTCTCTTTCTTTATCTTCTAACTTCAGTTGCCATATTTGCAATTTAAGTTTTTTCTAACTCGACTGCATTTGTCTGTTTCTTTGATACATCAAAGTGCTTGACCAACTCCATTATAATTTCTGGTTTCCTTTTGTCCCTGGTTAAACCCAATTCCAACCTATTTGCTAATTCTAAAAAAAAGTCCTACTTCTGTCTTTCTAAACTTTCTTGGCAAATTTGGGAACCTCTTTAGTAATTTTAAAAGCCTTTTCCCTCACTTTTAATTTAAACAACCACCAGTAAACAAAATTAAACAGATTTTCTGACCGGTTTTATTCGAAGATCTAGGTCACTAATTGCAACGTCTTGGAATTTGCTGGGACATTTTGTACCTGAAATCTGTTCAAATCTGTCCCAGTCCATTACGGCATGGCCCCAAACTGTGGAGACATCTATGTTGAGGACTTCTGTTAATTAAAACCACAAACCCAAGAAAGCTCACCTCACCTCGTAATCTGTTAATACATGAGTGACAAAGAACTCCCAAATTCCACTAATAAAAGAAAAATAACAGTTTGTATGTATGCAAGTTAGCTCGCTGTGCTTGAAGGTTTGTTTTCTGATGATTCGATACTATGACTAGGTAACATCATCAGTGAGAGTCTCTGCTGAAGTGCTGGTGGTATGTTGCGCCTCTCTATTTATAGGTCTTGGGTTCTTAAGATGGGTGATGTCATTTCCAGTTCTTTTGTTTTACAGGAGAAGGTAGATAGGATCTAAATTGATGCGTTTATTGATGGACTTCTGGTCAGAATGCCATTCCTCTCAGAATGTCCTTGCGTGTCTTAGTATATGTGTGCTTTGTCTCAGTCAAAGTGGAACATAGTGATAGTGCGTCATGTCTTTTGGTGGCCAGTTGGTGTTCATGTATCCGCGTAACACAACAACAGGACAGTTTCAATGGTGGAACAATGATTTTATATACGCTGTTTAATCAATGTGTGTGTGCAGATAAGTAACATTTTTCATATGTGCACAACACATTCTAAATGAACAACGGAGACACAGTTAACAAAAAGTAATGCATATGATGTAAAGAATTTATAAAACATTAAAACATCATTTGATTCTCATCTAAAATGATATGTTCCCCTTCTCTCAACGATCCCTCCTTTTCTGGAATTCTCCACTCCAATCTCTCCTTCTAATCAGGATGTGTATTATAAACTCTTGCTTCTGGTGTCCCAACTTATTTCAGTTAATCCCCTTTCTACCAGAATTCAAAATATTGGCCTGTTGGATATTTTCCAAAGCTAGTGTCTGTCATATTATTGGAAATAAAAATTCTGGCATCAGAGCCAGCATTTGAACACATTGCTCTGTTGTCCATGCACTGTACAAAGGACCACAGCACACAGGAATTGCCAAAGCATTGAGGGATATGCATCTACTTCTTTCGATGATCTAGTTTTATCATTTTTCACATTTCCTCATCTATGTTGTCTCGCTCTTTCTCGCTTTGTATCTAGTTAAGAAATTTACCAATTATTCTTTGCGTCTCTTCTCTCAAAGCTCCTTCTTTCGGTTTATATCTATTGCTCTCTTCTTGATGTAATGTGATTATAAATGTGCAATGTAACTTCAAAGGCATGCGGGAGGAGCTGGCCAGAGTTAATTGGAAGGGGAGCCGAGCAGGGCAGACCATGGAACAGCAAAAGCAGGAATTTCTGGGGATATTTTGGAGGATATCAGAAATTCATCCCAAAGGAGATGAAACATACTCATGGCAGGACAAGGCAACCATGAGTAATAAGGCATCAAACCAAAAAAAGAAACATACAATGTGGTGAAGGTGATTAGGAATCCAGAGAATTAATTGGCTCTGAAACGACATAAGGCAGGCATCACTGACACTACAGAGCTCTTAATCATGGTCAGGGAGAGAAACAGAGGAAACACATTCACTTTAAACACAGAAGATGGTATTACTCAAGGAAAAAGATTCAGATGAATTAAACAATTGAATTAAAATCAGTTAATTGGTTTTGCAGAATGTGTCAGATTGAAAGCATGACCTGGGAAGAGACCCTCAGCAAAATGAGAGTATGAAAATGGAAGTGTTACCACATCAGAAACCAGAGTAGGTCACTGACTACATGACTGATGGGTGAATGGGTCTCGATGTGAACTAAGGAACAGACAGCAGAATTGCATTGCAGATATTGCAGCTCAAAACTGCGCATTTATGTAGTGCTGTAGACTACAGCAGCAGGAGAAGCAGAACAGCATTCAACCACAACCTGTAACTTTTAGCCTCGAATAATTTCCTCAGTCTGCCATTACCATCCATACGATCTATGTTTCAGTAATGACTGTGGGTGAACATGACTGGGTCAGAACCACGTGAACCTAAACCTGATGCTAACCCATTAAAGCTACCACATTTGACCAACAGATCTGATCAAAGCTCCGCAATCCTGTCACATTCTGACATAAATTGTGATGGATGATTAAACAAATGACTGGAGCAAAGGTCTTCACAAATATCCCCATCCTATATAATTGAACAGTCCTGTACATCAGTGTAAAAGACCAGGATGTGGTAGCTGCACCAACCTCAGCCAGAAGTGTTGAGTTGATGATCCACCTCATCCTCGCCATGATACCCACAGAATCACAGATGCCCTACTTCAACCAATTCAATTTGCTGTATGTGACATGAAGAAACAGCTGAACACAGTACGTACGATAAAGGCAATGGTCCCTGACCCCATTCCTGCAATAGGACTGAAGACTTGTGCTGCACAACAAGCCGTGTCCCTGGGGAAACTGTTTCATTCCAGCTCCAACTCTGACATCTCCTTGGTAATGTGGAAAAGAACTCAACTATGTCCAGTTCCTAAAGGGATTATAATTACAATCCGGCCAGTTACCTCCGCCTCAGATCCACCACGACAGTCAAATTGGTGGGAGTTCGTTTTGACAGAGTTATCAAACAGCACAGAAATAACCTGCTCAGTATGATTTCAGATAGGTCCCCATGTAGAGATGGTGCTGCTGTGGAAAGGTCACTGGATTACTAATCAAGACCAGGCTAATGCACTGGCAGCTGGTGGAAGTTAAACACAATTGACAAAATATTAGGATGCAAAATCTGGTGTCCATAAATAGTGACCTTCAAGCCAATGTCGATTGTAAACACCAATTTGCTTCACAAATGTCCTTTCAGGAAGTGAATCTCCCGTGCTTTCCTGGTCTGGCCTAAATGTGACTGCAGACACATGACTTGTGATAAACTATTCAATGGTCACTGAAACGGCCAAACAAGACATTCTATTGTATGAAACTGTTCCGAGGTCTAAAGGATAAACCCAGACAGAACACCCGGCCACAGCCTCAGTATCGGAAAAGGGAATGAGAAACACAGTCCTGTTGACCCTGCAGAGACCTCCTTCCTAACATCTGAGAGCTTGTGACAACATTTACAAACTACATAGAAACATCGGGAATGGAGTAGGTCATACAACACATTGAGCCTTCCCCATTCCAGTTCATGTTCCAACATCTGTTCAATGCACTTTTCCCACACACTGTACACATCCCTTAATGTGATTAACTGTGGGAAGCTATAAAGTTGGAAGTGCACTAGTCCCTTTGGTCTGTCGAGTTTGCTTCCCAATTCAATATAATGATACCTGGCCCTTTATTTCCATATCGTTCTCCTTCTCTCCAACCATTCCTTTACTGTCTCTAAATCATTATTTATATTCAGTGTCTTGGCTTCCAGGTTCGAGCGCATTCCCCAGGTTCACCAGTCGCTGAGTGCAGACATTTATTGTCATCTCATTGCAGAATGGTCTGTCTGTACCTAATACTGTGCACCCTTGTTTTAGTCACCACAGCCAGGGGCATTATTATCCCTGCTTCCAATCCGTCTCACCCTGTCAGAGCTTTATATATCTCACTGAGAACTCCACCCATTTTCCTAAACCCCATGGAATGCAGGCCCAGTCGCCTCAAACTCTGTTCCCACAACAAGGCTGTCATCCCAGAGATCAGTCTGGTCATCCTTCACTGCTCTCCCTCAATGTCAGGTTTATCATTTATTAGGTACGGAGACCAAACCTGCACACAATACTGCACACTGTTTGAGATGGGGTCTCACCAACGCTCTGTACAGCTGCAGTAACCAATTCAATTTGCTTACTTCTGGACTCAAATCCCCCTGAAATGAAGGTCAGCACATCATTAATCTTCCTATCTGATTTTTGCTCCTGCAATATTGCTTTCAGTGACTGGTTTACAGGGAGATCCAGATCCTTTGCACTGTTGTAGCTCCCCAGTTGGTAGGGCTATGGACACTGGGCAGCGTGTGAATGCCATTCCCAGTATTGACTTCTGGCTTCAGACCTCACTGCGCTGCAGGGACCTCAGAGGGCTGCGCAGAAGGAAACAACAAAAAGACCCATACGTCGCTTTTTCGATCAACATGTTTCAAACGATCCCTTTTCAAATGAAAAGCTGCCAACCTCTTGTTCCCACTAAAGGGTACACCGTCACCTCTACCCACCTTGCTCTCCATCTGCCACGTATTTGCTCATTCACTCCACTTGCCTTAGTCATCTTGAAGCTTTTTTACAACCGCCTCACCCACTCGCAATCCAACATCCTTTAGTTCAATCAGCAGGTTGGGATATATTGTATTTGATTCCCGCAACCAAATGTTTAATGGTTATTGTGAACAGATGGGGCCCGAGCACCGATACCTGTGATACCTCAGCAACCTTCCTCTGTTAAAAAAATCTGGTTTTTCAATTAATTTACTTCATGAATCTGGGTGTGACTGGCTGGGCCAGCATTTATTTCCTGTCCCTAGTTGCCCCTTGAGAAGGTGGTGGTGAGCTGCCTTGTTGAACCGCTGCAGGCCACTGTGGATTCAGTGACAGGAACACCATTGAATGCCAAGGGCAGTGTTTAGATTGTATTTTAGTGGTGATGGTCACGGTCTGGCAATTGTGTGATGTGAATATTACTTGCCACTTGTCAGCCTGGATACTGTCCAGATCTTGTTGCATTTGGACATGGACTGCTTCAGTATCTGAGGAGCCACAAATGTTGCTGAATATTGTGCAATCATTGGCGAACATCCCCACTTCTGACCTTAGAATAGAGGCAAGGTCATTGATCAAGCAGCCCTGAAGATGTTTGGGTCTAGACCACTGCCCGAGGGCCTCCTACAGACTTCGAGCTGAGTTGATTGACCTTGAATCAACCATGACCATCTTCCTCTGTTTCAGGTATGATTCTAACCAGCGGGGAGTTTCCCTCTGATACCCATTGATTCCAGTTTTGCTAAGGCCCCTTGATACCACACTTGGTCGAAGGCAGCCTTGATTTAAAGGGCTATCGTTCTCACCCCACCTCTGGAATTCAGCTCTTTTGTCCATGTTTGAACCAAGGTAATGAGATCAGGAGCTGAGTGGTCCTGGTGGAGCCCAAACTGGGCGTCATTGACCCCGTTATTGCTGGGCAGGTGCTGCTTGAAAGCACCTGAGACCTTCCACACTTTACTGATGATCGAGAGTAGACTGATGGGTTGGTAATTGGCCGGATTGGATTTGTTTGGCTTTTTATATGCAGGAGATACTTGGGGTAATTTTCCATGTAATCGGGGAAATGTAATTGTTGTAACGGTATTGGAACAGCTTGGTGAGGGCAGTGACAAGGTCTGGAGAACAACATTTCAATATTATTGACAGAATGTTGTCAGAGTATGTACCCTCTAGAGTATCCAGTATCTCCAACTGAATCGAGATATCGCATGGAGTGAATCAAATTGGCTGATGGCTGGTAACTGAATTGCTGAGGACCACTGGAGGAGGCTGAGATGGATCATCCACTCAGCATTTCTGACTGAAGATTGTTGTGAATGCATAAGTCTTAACTTATACACTGAAGTGCTGGGCTTTTCCATCATTAAGGATGGGGATACTCATGGAATCTCCTCCTCCAATGACTTGTTTAATTGTCCATAACTATTCTCAACTAGAAGTGGAAGGACTGCAGAGCTCAGTTCTGATCCGTTGCTTGTGGAATCACTTAGCTTGTCTGTCACTTACTGCTTATGCTGTCTGGCGCACAAGTAGTCCTGTTTGGTGACTTCATCAGGCAGACACCTCATTATCAGGTATGCCCGGTGCTGCTCCTGCCCTCCTGCACACTCCATTGAACTAATGTTGATTCTCTGGTTTGATGGTAATTGTTGTGAGGAGGATATGCCAGGCCATGAGGTTGTGCTGGAGTACAATTCTGCTGCTATTGATGACCCGCAACACCTTATGGAAACCCAGATAGATCTGTTCAAAGTCTGTCCTATTTAGCATGGTGATAGTGCCACCCAAAATGGTGGAGGTTATTCTCAATATGCAAGTGTGACTTTATCTCCACAATAACTATGTGGTGGTCACTCTTACCGACACTGTCATGGACAGATACTTCTGCAACTGGCAGATTAGTAAGGCTGTGGTCAAATATGGCTTTTCCCTCTTGTGGGTTCCTTCACCACCTGCCGTAGACCCAGTCTATCTGTTATATCCTTTAGGATACGGCCAGCTCAATCAGTAATGCTGCTGCTGAACCCCTCTTTTTGTGGACATTGACATCCCCAACCCAGAGTGCATTTTGTGCCTTTGTCACCCTCAGTGCTTCCTCCAAGAGTTGGTCAGCTTGGAGGAGTACTGACTCATCAGTTGGGAGAGGCTGGTACATGGTAATCAGCCGAAGGTTTCCTTTCCCATGTGTAAACTAACGCCATGAGACTTCATGGGATACAGAGTCACTGTTGAGGACTCCCAGAACAATTCCCTTCCAACTGTATCCCACTGTGCCGCCACTTCTGCTTTGTCTGACCTGCTGGTGAGACAGGAGATATCCGGGGAAGGTGATGGGGTGTCAGAGATATAGTCATACTCACAGAATCTTACCTTAAATACGATGTCAGGCTGTTGCTTCACGTGTCTGTTTATTTCTATTCACTGTTTCCTGCCAGTTGTCCCATTCTAGAAACATGACCATATATTTGTCCCAATCCACTAAGATTTGAATTAGCAAATTAGGCTGGGAGCTTTCTCAACATTTTTCTGAAAATCCACGTGTTTTACATCCATTGCCTCTCTTTCTTTTGTCTCCCAGTCTGCTTCTCAAACATAATTCCCATTTCATAAATCTATGTTAGTGTTGTCTATGACCATTACTTTCAGTCCCAATGATTTCTCCCAAACCATTTATTTACTATGTTCTGTGTTCCATGTACTATTTCGTTTTCCAGAACAGACTTGGTTTTCCTGGTATGGTCAGAAAGTTCTGTAAAGACAGAACTGAAGTAGTGGATTCATAGCTTTGCCATTTCCCTGTTTCCCATTCTCCATTCTCTGGTTTCAAACTGGAAGGAAACTGCACTGTTTTTTCATACTTCTCACATTGACATAATTTGACAAGCTATAACAGTTCACTCTTATAACCTTTTGAACATTATCTTCAGAAACCCATCAATTCCTATATTAAGCTGCTCAGCTCCACATCAGACACGCACAGGAGCACAGTGTTTGTACCAACAGAAATACAGCACGATCTATATTAGTCCCA
Organism: Chiloscyllium punctatum; assembly: GCF_047496795.1. Classification (NCBI taxonomy): domain Eukaryota; kingdom Metazoa; phylum Chordata; class Chondrichthyes; order Orectolobiformes; family Hemiscylliidae; genus Chiloscyllium; species Chiloscyllium punctatum. The sequence continues at coordinate 105,935,848 of NC_092744.1, forward strand.
CTTTCCAACACCAGGCCCATAGCCTGGAATGTTATGAAAGTTCCAAATGCTCGTCCAAGTACTTTTAACAGTTGAGAGGTTAGCCGTGATAATTCCCCACTCAGGAAGTACATTCCAGACCTCAACACCCTCTGGGTGAAAAAAAGTAATCTTTAAATCCTCTCTGAACCTCAAACCCTTCACTTTAAAAGTGATGTCCCTTGTTCTTGACCCTCTGTCTAAAAGGAACAGTTGTTGTCTGTCCACCCTGTCCATGCCCCTTGTTAACTTATCCTTCTGAATCACATCCCCCTCAGCCTCTCCGTCCAAAGTAAACAACCCGAGCGTATCCAGCCTCTCTCCATAGCTGATATGCTCCATCACAGGGAACATCCTGGTGAATCTTCTTTGCAAACCCCTCCAGTACAATCACATCCTTCCTTATAATGAGGCTCCCAGAACGACATACAGTACTCCATCATGGACTAAACCAAGCCCTGTATAACACTTATAATCTACTCCCTGATTAATAAACGCGACACCCAAGGTTCAATTCTTAACTAGTCCATTACCCTGTTCAGTCACATTCAGGGATGTGTGGAGAAACACCCTCTGAGCTCCCTAGTGTGCTGCCAATCATTGTGTACACCCCATGTCTGGTTCCTCCTTCCAAAGTACATCAACTCATATTTATCAGGATCACATTCCATCTGCCATTGATCTGCCCATCTGATCATTCCACTTGTATTTTCCTTTAAAATCAGAACTTCCTCCTCACTACCAACCACTCGGCCAATCTTTGTGTCAAACACAAACTTACTTATCACAACTCCCACCCCTCCACCCACTCCCCCTCCAGATTCACATCTCTACCATTTATGAATGCTACAAACAATAAGGGACACAGCACTGATCCCTGTAGTACACCAGGGGACACTGGTCTCCAGTCACACAAACAGCCTTCTCCCACCACCCTCTGTCTCCTGACACTAAGACAATTTTCGCTGTAACTTTTCAAGTTATCCTTGATACTGTGAGATTTTACTTTATTTTTTTTTCAGTTTCCCTTGCGGAACTTTGTCAAAGTCATTGCATCAAGACTAAATAAGTGACCTCCTCAAACTAATTGAATCAACTCCATTCGTGTGACTTCACTCTGATAAAGTCATGATGATTATCCCTGATCAAACCTTGCCATTCTGATTGGAGTTCAATTTTCTCCTTCTCTATTTTCTCCAGTAGTTTCCCGAACAGTGATTTAATACTCGCTCGTCTATAGTTTCCTGGTCTATCTCTACCATCCTTACTGTGAAGTGCAATCATGATAGCTGTTCTCCAGTCCTCTGGCACCTCCCCTATTGTCAGATTCTAATTAAAATTTCCAGTCAGCGTCTTTCCTCCCTTGACTCCAACATTATCCAGACCTGCAGATTGGTCCAATTTTATACCAGACAAAGCCTCAAACCCCCGCTCGCATTTTACATCAATCTCTTTCCAGGAGCTTTCCAGTCCATCTTCTCGAATTCTGTACCTGCATGCTTCTTCTCCCAAGTAAAACAGCTTTGATGTTTACATGTAACAATCTATCAATGTTCTCCGGGTTGACACACTGATTGCCCCTTTGGTTTCTAATGGACACTAACTGTTTGCTGATTATTCTGTTCTACTTGACCGTGTAGAATATCATGGGATTCTCCCTCATCTCCCCTGCTTGCACTTCTCCATGTCCCTCGGTTGTTGTCTCCCCTCTATGTTTCTAAGTTTCACTAAAATCACCTCTCATCTTTTGAAACTCGAGATCACAGGCTGAGTTTCCACATCAGGCAATCTTGCCATTTTAGGGATTAATCTGGAGAATCCCTTTTGCAGTTCGTCTGTAGTATATTCTATCTTAGATTGGGACTCCAAACGGTACACAATACTCTCAGTTTAGTCTCAGCAACACTCTGTACAGCTGGCGCATGGCATCTTCTATATTTCAATTACATTCACATGAATGTAAACCTAATTTTTCATTTCCTATTTGCTTGTGTTTAGATTACATTGCGTTACAGTGTGGAAACAGGCCCTTCGGCCCAACAAGTCTACACCGTCCCGCCGAAGCGCAACCCACCCATACTCCTACATTTACCCCTTACCTAACACTACAGGCAATTTAGCATGGCCAATTCACCTGACCTGCACATCTTTGAACTGTGGGAGGAAACCGGAACACCCAGAGGAAACCCACGCAGACACGGGGAGAATGTGCAAACTCCACACAGTCAGTCACCTGACGTAGGAGTTGAACCCGTGTCTCTGGCGCTGTGAGGTAGCAGAGCTAAGCACTGTGCCACTGTGCCGCCCAATTCCTTTCACTTTAACTTTTCTTATGATGTTAGTGGGAGAGTTCTTAAAAAAGATCCTCTTGAATATCCAACTATACGTTATCCATTAGCTCCTCATTGCCTACGTCCACAAGAATCATCTTCAAACCATTCCAAACAATGTTTGACACTTATGGTTTTCGTTTCATCGATGCATTATCATCCTCCCCAGTGTTCCCATTACCTTCGATATTTCCAGTAACACGTTCTTTATAATCGAGCCCAACAGACACCCGACCGCGGATGACAAGTTACTGATCTTTCGTTCACCACTCTCCAGATTGATCGGAAGGAAGATGAACACACAGGAACGTTCAAAACGGGGGAGGATGCTGAGTTGGATGATTGGACTGGGATAAGGTGGAGTTAGGATAAATGGGGAAACTGGTGAAATCTACATTAATCCCCTAAGGTTGGAGGGTCCCACGGTAGAAGAGGAACCTTTCTTCATCCATGCTTTGGGTGGTTAGGGTTTGGTGATGGAGGAGGCCCAGGACTCTCACGTCCTTGGCAGAGTGGAAAGGGGAGTTAAAGTGTTCAGCCACAAGGCAGTGGAGTTGGTCAATGTGGCGATCCCAGATATGTTCTCTGAAATGATCCACCTGCCTTACCAATGTAGAGAAGACCACACTGGCTTTAATGTATGTAGTAGATGAGGCGTTCAGTCTCCTTTCATCACCTATCACTTTCAACCCCACCTTCATCTACCTATCGCATTCCTAGCTACCTCCCTCCTGCCACACCACCTTCTCATTTATCTCTCAGCCCCCTTCATCATAAGCCTCATTCCTGATGAAGGGCTTATGCCCAAAACGTCAATTCTCCTGCTCCTAGTAGGCTGCCTGACTGTGCTTTTCCAGGACCACACTCTTCGACTCTGATCTTCCAGCACCACACTCTTCGACTCTGATCTCCAGCATCTGTTGTCCCCAATTTCTCCTCACACCTTCAGGGCTTGCATGATTCAGATTTATGACAGTTACTTCAAATAAAACAAAAACTACCGTGTACTCAAACAGCATAAAAGAAAACCAATGCATTGTGGTCACTGTTCCCAAAAGGTCCTTTACAGCAAAGTTTTCAATTAGTTCTTTTGATCATTCAACATCAATTTCTAAATAACCTGATCTCTAGCTCAGTGCACGACAAAATGTTAATACCACCATCTAACACATGCTCATGAAATCCATTTTTCCCAGTATTCGCATTCAGTTGGGTTAACACAGTTTAGATATAATGTAAACAGGACATTATTACTGCAGTACCCACAAATGTGTACATCTCATTTTCCTGTTTTATAACATGTCCAGCATTTGTATTGCAGCTTTCAGTTTGATATATAACTCCCATCAATGTTTCCTTCTCCTTGCTGTTTTTGCACTCCACCTTAGTAGATTCTGGAGAATCTGAGCGATGTGGGATTTGGGGAGATTAATGGTAGAGATCATCTCCCCACATCATTTATGATCTTCTTAAGCATCATTGTGACATTTTCTCCAGATATCCCGTTCTGCTAGTGGAGTAGAGAAGGACACTGATCGTTCATAAATGCTCTGTATTTCCCCAGAGAGCTGAGACAGCTCTAACCTGGGTGGGAACCTTACAGCAGGCTGGTAAAGCATTGCTGCTGCTGCACCGGATCTTAGTGAGATCAAATCTGGAGTAGTGTGCACAGATTTAGTCTCATCAATGAAGAAAGGATGTTGTTATATTGGAAGCAGCTCAGAGATGGTTCCCTCAGCTGATTCCTGCAATGAAGGTGCTAGCTTATAACGAAAGGATGGTCAGGTTGATCCAACAGCCATTGGAGATTACAAAAATAAAGGCTGATCTTATTTCAACATAGATGACAGGAAGGAGTCAACAACTGAAGAGAATTACACAGATAGTGGGGGAATCCATTCCGTTCTCCAGCCTGTTACACAGAAACAACAGGAAGATATTCAGGCCTTCGAGCCTGTTACAACAGAAGAGGACGACACTGTTCAGCCCCTCGAGCCTGATATATATTCGAGGCCAATCAGCCCCTCGAATCCATAACACTGGCTCCAAAGTAGGCCATGCTGCACCAGTATCCTATTACACAGCAACAGGATCAGCCCATTCCGCCTCCTCAAGTCCGTAACATAGGAACTGGAAGTGGTCACACAGTGACTGGAGATTGTTACACTGGGATAACAGGAGGCCATTCAGACCCACCGAGTCTGTTGCAAGGGAAATGTGTGAGGATAAAAACTATCTGAGACTTTTTTCATGAGAAAGGAGGAGGTAATTCAGACACGTGTCTGTTGTATGGGAACAAGAGAAGACCAATCACTCCCTCGGTCCCATCTCTGGGATACATGAGGAGACCGTTCAGTATCTCCACCGATTATGGAGGAATATGAGAAGACCCATCAGCCCCTCAAAATGTTACACAGCAACGGGAAGATTCCATAATCCCTCACCCCTCTAACGCATCAACAGGAGGTGGTCATTCTGGCCTTGGAGATGACAACATGGGCACACCAGAAAGACTTCATCCCATCGATTTTGTACACCAGCAGGATGATGAGTCCAGTCAGCCACACATACCGCTTATCCAGCAATTGGAGCACATCTCTTAAAACCTTTTGTCCATCAAACAGGAATTCAAAGAAAACGTAAAGGTTTTAGAAAGGGAAGAACTTATAATAACTGAATACATTAGGGAGTAAAATGTAACAACAAAGTATTGTAATTTTAAGGCAAATTATTAGAATCCATTGTTGAGGACATTTGCAAACGTAAACGACAATCCATCGGACTCAACATGGTTTTACAAAAGATAAACCATGATTGAAGTGTTTTCTTGAGTTATTTAAAGATGTGACAAACAAGGTGGATAGTGGGAATCCTGTAGATGGAATATACCTGGTCTTCGTGAAGGCATCGGATATGTTGCTTCTCCAAAGAGTGAGTGGTAAGATCAGACAGCATCAGTTTAGGAGTAATTTATTAGCTTGGATGGAGGCTTGGTTAACTAACAAAATGCAGTCAGATGAATTAAATGTATCATTTTCTCTTGGAAAATGCAATTTGTTGGGTGCCATAGATTTCAATTCTCATGCCTCAACCATTTGGGATCGATACTATTACTCGGTTGACGGGATAGAAAATACAATAGCTACATTTTCAGATGACACTCACATTGGTGGGAAATTACTTTGGAATGATGATGCAAGAGATTTAAAAACTATATGAATAGGTTGGGTGAATGGGCAAACATTTGGCAATGAAAATTAAAGTGGATAAATATGGGGTTATTCAAGTTGGCCAGCCTAATAAAAAGGCAAATTTTTATCTAAATGGAGAGAAACTTCAAAGAGCTTAAGTGCAGAGGGATCTGGGTGCCTGCTTACATATCACAGGAAACTTGCTTGCGGGTACTTCAAATACTGAGAAATGCAAGCATAACTTCATCGTTTATTTGTAAAAGGATAGAGTAGAAAGGTAGGGAGTGTTGCTGTAGCTATGCAAGGCATTAGTGAGGCTGCAACTGGAGTACAGTTTGGGGGTCCTGCAGAATGAGGTATTTACATTGGAGGCAATTCAGAAGAGCTTCATTAGAATGATTCCATATTTGAAGTGTTTGTCTTATGAAGAGAAATTGAGCAGTTCAGGCCTATACTCTCGATTTTATAAGAACGATAGGAGAGCTCATTGAGGTCTGTAAGATGCAAAATATAATTGAAAGTGTAGATGTGGAGTGGATATTTTTTTCATCAGCCACAATCTCCAACAAAAGACTAGAGTTTGACGATCAAGAGATAGCAGGGATGTGGAACAGAGGCCGCGATGACATCAGACATGATTGTATTCCATGGCGGAGCAGATTCGAGGGGTTGGATTCCTGACTGATGCTCCTTGTTCATATTCAGCTTTACGACTGTGTTACGCAGTAATAGGAGAGGACTGTGTATCAAACAGGAAGCAGGCGCTCCGGATAAATCAGTCTTAATCAGTTTGACAGAACGTCACCAGTGGAATCACACAGTGACCAGTGCTGGGTCCTCAACTATTTACAATCTATATCAATGGTCAGGAGAATGGAACAGATATAGAGATACTGAGTTTGGTCATGTTGCTGTGATAAGCAAGAGATTAAATTATCAAGAGAGGTAAAGGCAATGGATAATAATTTGGCAGGTGCAATATAACATGATATAACCTGTCATTTCATTTACAGGAATAATGGAAGGCAGTATGTTACTGAAATGGAGAGGGATTACAGGGATTAATGATACTGTGTACTGGGGGGTTCACTCAGACCCGTTCAGACATGGGAGGTTTTGCTCCATCCCTGATCGTCTGCTTCTTGATGCTCTAAGTGACCCCATTGCTCTCCGTACACATGGAATGTTTTGAAGTGTTTGGTTGGTGATGGGGATTCTGTTTTCAAACATGTATTAAGGGGATGGCCTTTATCCAAGATAAATTCATTCATTTCTACATGGAGACCCGAAGACGATGGGATTGCTGTCTGCTTGTGAATGAAGGAACTGTGGCTGCTGTCAGGACAGAGGTATTCACCAACATAGTGTACTGTGCATGGACACACGGTAACATTAACAGAGAGAGAGCTCCTTCAGTTCCTCTACCTCTCCCCATTGACATGGGTCCTCTGCAGATGCCATGTACACCATTGGGAATCCCATTATACTGGATACAGCCGGCAGCTCCCTGCTGTGGGGGAAACGATGTATTTACCTCATTCACCATATATATCATCCATCACCGAATGGTTACATTGATGGCAACATACTGGGAGATGATAGCTATGTCACCCAGTCCTGTTTGGAAAGTTCCAGAACATAGAAGCTGAATGAAACTGTGACCCGAACAGCCACTGGCAGCACCGTCCTTTCCCCCGGGGTGAAGCTGCAGGACGTGTTAAAGGAGGTGACACTGCTCTGTGACCAGCTCCTTGTTCAATCAGTTTCCCCTCACACTCTGCTCCTGGATTAAGTGTAGCTTGCGAGGCTGTTAATGGAAAACTCGGGTGGGTCCAACAGATCCCTGTCCACACATACACTAACTCTGTGTTTTCAGAGTTTCCTCACTCTGTAACCTTTGCTCCATTTGTTGCTCATGTTACTGACCCAGATGCTGTAACTACAGTCCCCAGGCTCCACCCAAAGATGGGTCAACAAATCCTCATGTCTCCCTGAATGTCTCAGGCAGCTCACAGCACAACCTCCAGCAAACCATCCCCAACCACTCCACTCCATTTTCAATAAGAGTCAGTCAGAAACTCCTCATCTATAAGTGTTGTGGACCAGACCAGATCCCTGCAAAATATTTTAAGAAGGTCGCTTAGACCCAAACCTTTCCTTATTTTAAAAATAGATGTGAAGTTTGCGTTCCAGATATGTTGTGACTGGTCAAACCACTTCACATTAAGCAAAATATAATGTATTCAAATGCTTTAGTTAAAATACAGTTAAAGAAAAGAACATTTTGAAATAGCTTATATGTTTGAACACGTCCACAAACAATAGATACCGTACCTTCTTGGTATATACTGCTTGGCACAAAGATATATTCAAATACAGATCCTTACATGCAGTTTTCCGATCGAAGAGATATCAACATCAACAGAGTTCTCAGAGAGAAAAGCAGCTGGGGATCATGTATTGAAACTTCCAACCCTTTCCGGGATCCCCAACAGCTTCTGAATGCTGCAGCTAAAAGCAAACCGAGAAAACCTGGTCTGGGAGAGCTGGCCGCTGCCCTCCCATTGTTACCAATGTTTTAATAAAACCTAAAGGCTTTCTCAATTATTTACTTAAACTGTTTTCAGACAGCAGTTCTGCACCTCTGTCTTTATAACCTCTCTTCAAAAAAATCCCAAGATAAAATCACCTTTTTATAGTGATAGTATACTCACAACTCCACCTTTAATAAAATGATCCATCAATACACAAAAAGGGATTCATTTTAGACCTCCTAATCTTCCTTTATGAGTAGACTGGCGGGAATGGCGGGATTACGTTACACTGAAAGACTGAAGTGACTGGGCTTGTATACCCTTGAGTTTAGAAGACTAAGAGGGGATTTGATTGAGACATATAAGATTATGAAAGGATTGGACACTCTGGCAGCAGGAAACATGTTTTTGCTGATGGGTGAGTGCTGAATCAGAGGACAGACCTTAAAAATACGGCGTAGACCATTTTGGACAGAGATGAGCAGAAACTTCTTCACCCAGAGAGTGGTGGCTGTGTGGAATGCTCTGCCCCAGCGGGCAGTGAAGGCCCAGTCTCTGGTTTCATTTAAGAAAGAGTTGGACAGAGCTCTCAAAGATAGTGGAATCAAGGGTTATGGAGATAAGGCAGGAAGAGGATACTGATTAGGAATGATCAACCATGATCATATTGAATGGTGGTGCAGGCTCGAAGGGCAGAATGGCGTATTCCTGCAACTATTGCCTATTGTCTATTGACTGCAATGCATTTATATTACATTGTCTCTGAGCATACAGAGTTTCTCCCAAAACTTCTCCAAAAACTTTAAGGGGTCACGATCAGTGAAAACGATTTGTCTCAGATACGTTATTTGCAATTTAAATGCTGAAATGTTGTAACGCCAACACCAAGCTCAAGGCCTCCTTCCCCATTGTGGAATAAATCTGTTGATGTTTCCATTAGACACTCCAACCACACGTTACATAATGGAGCACTTCTCATCTCTCCAATAGTCCTTCTGAATGACATAGCTCCTCATGTCTCAGCATAAAAGAATTACATCCTTCTTTACCTCTTAATGCTGTAACCTCTTTACCTACTACTCCTGGCCTATGCCAGTAAACCTTACTCTCACAGGGATATGTTCTAAGAAAATCTCACACGTTCTTCTCAATCTCTCACAGAAACCAATCTTTGATTTCTGAACTCAATCATCATCATCAGCCATTTTAGATTCTAACCTTCCCATTGTTACTCTCTGCTCTTCCACATGAGTTCTCATGACTGCAGGAAGTAAATTGTTGAACTTCTCCAAAATAAGAATCTCTCTAAGGGTCATAGGTTTGCTCTGTTTTAATACCCTTCCCCAACTTTCAAAACTTGTCTGATCCTTTCAAACACAACGTGCGTTTAACCAGGCATGCTATTTTAGATTCCTGAAACACTGTCAATCAGCTTCTGGCACAAGCTCATATGCACTTCAAATGGCTTTCTTTACCTCCTCATACTCAGCAGATACCTCCTCTGATAGGGATGCATATGCCTATCAGCTTTGTTTGAATCAACGAAATCCATATGTTCTCTGGCAACTGCATTTATTTTGCCACTTTCTGAAATGATATTAAAAAGGCTACCTCCATCATTCTCATCAAATTTAGATAATACCTGGATGTATTTAAACAGATCCCCATCACACCTTTGGCGATATAGGGTTGCTCATCCTCACTATCCTCCTTATCCAGCCGACTGTCTGCCTTCATCTCCACCTTCTATGTCAACTTTCCTTTCTAATTACTAACTTTTGAAGTTGAAACTCTCTGCTTTTCTTCTCTCTTTTTCTCTCTTTCGTCTTCATTTCCTTTTCTTTTATTTCTACTTTTCATCATAATTCAAACTGTTTCAATTCCTTTTCATGTTCAAGGTGCCTCATTTGAAATTGAATTCTAGCCATTTCCAAAGATTCTGATGGTGTTTCCACCAAATGTAATTGCCGAGCTCTAGCTGTAATTATCTCTCATTTTCGCACAGACAAACACAATTCCAACTCCAGCTTGTCTGCCAATTCGTACAGCTTCCCTTCTTTACCTTTTGTAAAACACCTAACTTTACTTCTTCCACACCCAGAGAACTCTTCGTGACTGAAATTGTCTTTATACTCAACACACTGTTTCAACCAACCGAATTCAACATCAGGAACCAAAGACACTAACAACGACCATACGGGACCTTTGAACACAATAGCCTCCAAGTGCATACTCTCCAGTGTTTGCATGAGCTTATTCTGGATTCTTTAGTTTCCTCCCACAATCCAAAAGTGTGTATGTCAGGTGAATTGGCCATGCTAAATTGTTCGTAGTTTTCAGGGATGTGTGGGTTAGGTGCCTTGGTCGGGGTAAATGTGTAATAATAGGGTAGAGGAATGGGTCTGGGTAGGTTACTTCTCGGAGGGTCGGTGTGGACTTGTTTGGTCGAATGGCCTGTTTGCACACTGTCGGGATTGTAATTCTAAACCCACTTTGGTGTTATCGATTTAGAACGAGACAATAGTCCCCAGTTTGCAATAGACCAACCAGACTGCCTCAAACTAGTTTAAGGAGGTAGTTTGGATGCGAACCTTTTCTTATTTTAAAGGAAGATGTGAAGAGGGTGTTCCAGATGTGATGGTACTCGTCAAACCACTCACCATTAAGCAAAACACAATGTATTTAAACACTCTAATCAAAATCCATACACAATGAAGAGGAATTTAGACTAACTTAAGTATTGGAAACCATAACGGAATAATGGATCCAGTAACTTCTACGAATGAACTGTTCCAATATACTACAATCACCTAAACACACCCCTTGGCAAAAAGGAACATTCAAACATGCATTCTTGCATACAGTTCTCCAATCCAGGAGGAAAGAGCATCAAATGAGCTTCCAGAGAGACTAGTTAATTTACGAAAACTTACGCCCGTTCTGGGACCCCAAGCACCTGGTGATTGTTATTGCTACAATGAAAAGAAACCTAGAAAGCCTGGTCTATGTGAGCTGGCCATTTTTATTAGTATTTATTAAAAACCCTAAACCCCCGGAAAGTATTTAATTGAGCCGTTTTCAGTAGGAAGTTTGGCCTTTAAGACCTCTTACTAAAAATAAGGAGAAAATAACCTTTTATAAAAAAAAGTGACAGCATTGTCAGGCAATTTAGATGCCTGGTCCTTTACTCAGTGGTCTTCCTCGTGTTACTGATCGCAAGGTCACCTGAGAGGGACAGCCACAGGTACACACCAAGTTACAAGGATGTGTCTCATAACTTCTGAAACACACCTGTCCATGAACCATCACATGGGACACACCGGGAAGTGACCAACAGCCTGACACACGCCATTTCATTATTTCTGAGCTACACAATGCCAGCACTCGATACACTAGGGAGACAAAACCCAAGGCCAGGGAAAGATACAGAGGGACAGAGAGATTCACATTAAAGACAGAAACAGGCAGTTAATTAACTGAAAAGATGTTGTGGAAATATGGGGAAAAAGACAGGGCAGTGGGACTAACTGCAGAAGTGAGATCTTCGTGAGTACAATGACAAGAATGAGAACATTGAATACAGGCATTGTCAGATCAGCTGGAATGGTTTGTTACATCAAATTCTGAATCTGCTTCACAGAAAGCCACAAACAAACATAAACTGGGACAAGATGACAGCCCAGCATGGAGAGCTGTGCACACCGCGCTAGTGTGTTGCTCAGAGAACTGCACTATCTGCAGAGTATGGCAAACTTTACTAACATATGCTAACTATACTCGCATCAGATTACTGCCTATAATGGGAAGGTTTGTTCTCTCTGTGTGTTCATCAGAGACTGAGAGAGTGTGCATGATAGGCGTGGTTGAATGTGAAACTCATTGTTTGAGAAGGAATGCACATGGAGAAAACAATTTTAAATACGAACAACTGGCAGGCTTTTTGTTTATCAATAGAGAGAACGAGGGACGTTTCATGGACAGATGAGGTAAAGTGTTTGAGAATGTTAAAACAAAGGCATTGCCAGACAAAGCAGCAATATACATCCGCGTGCACATGAATGACAGATGGATGGGAGTTTGGTGTGAGTTCGAATCAGATTTGCTTCGGCAGGTTTGAAGCCGGGACCGTCAGCAGCAGATTATTGGCTTCATTAAGCCTGTACTTCATAGCTCAAGGTTCAAACAGCAGATGGAATAAACCAGTGAGATATATTCTGGAGTAGTGAGTATTTCAAGTTAGAAATGTCAGGGAATGGTGTCAAGAATCAGCTCATTGTCAAAGGGATCTCCCACAGTTGTGACTTGTCTGCTTCAGCTGCAGGTATTGGCCAGGGATGGGATGGAAACAGTGGAAGGAAGTGGAGTTTGTAACCATAACAGTAGACAGTGACCTCCATGCTCTTAACAGCAAAAGCAATGATACGATGCATTATGATTCTCCCCTGAAACTGAATAGTTCAACATCGAGATCCGTGAGTAACACTGCCAGAGCAGAGAGCGAGACAGTAATTGAATGCCTTCATTGATACAGTTAGCAGTGGTCTGTAGAGTGAATATCTAGATTGAGAGATTGGATTGGATTGGAACAATAATCGTGGCAGAAAGTGTAGACGATATGAAATAACAATAATACAGTCATTACTGGTTTATAGAAAACAAAATCTGGATAGTGACACTCACCAGGAACACCAACGATAGCCAGGAAGGGATAATAAAAATATTGAATAATGAGAAGAATGTAATAGATCCGCAAAGATAATCACATCCAATCAAATGCAGAAAGATACCAAACATAATCGGCTAAGCTCCTGTCTATTGTTGGAATATTCCTGTCTAATGTTATCAGATTCTGATCCATTGTTGAAACATTCCAGTCTCATGTTCTCAGATTCTGATCTCTCCTCCTCTTCTCTCTGGATCTGCTGATCCCTGTCAGTGCCGTCAGTGATGGTCCTGCTCATGTTATGGGTTGACACATTGAACGGAGCCCATTTATCATTAAAAGATGGAAACCCTCCACTGGGATAATTAGAATCCATGGAGATTGGCATTAATCACAGTCACTGAACAAATAGGCTCAGTTAACCAGTTCAATAAATCACTTTTCATTTACTGGATGCAATGGATGAGGGTTGCTGAGGGATGGACCATAAATCTTTCAATATTTTATATCTTTTTTTTCCTTGTATATGAGAGTATTAACAGAACACTGCAGGGGTCTATGTATGTTCCACTCTGTTTATGAAAGGAGGCAGTTATAAAATAATAGATCAGTTGCAAAAAAAAGGGGGGGAGTGGGCAAGATTCTAGATTCCTAAGTATGGTGAGAAAGTACGGATACAAAATACGGTACTTATTGACCAGTGTGTGGCCACTGCTAGTTTTAATGCCCTGTTATCAAATCCTTTCATAACCTTGAGACAGAGCATTGAGACTGCTGCTCAGGATCAGGCCGAAGAAATTCTGTCCCTACGGGCCTCATACAGAGGGAGAAGAGAAGGCCATTCAGTCCATATTAGCCTGTTGCTACTGGAAAAGGTGGAAAGCTGGAATATTGGCACATTTTGTCAACAGAATCATTCAGAACAAAGAGATGTGTTGCTGCAGCTGCGTAAAGTGTAACTGAGAGAGCACTTGCAGTACATTGTGTTGTCTGTGTTTCTGTATCTGAGAAAGGATGGACCTCCATCAGATACAGTTTAACGGCTGCTCGTAATCCACGGGTTGCTGTGTCTCGGATCTGTTACACAAGGACAGGAGGAGGCCATGCAGCCTCTCGAGTGTGTTTAGAAGAACTGGAGGAGGCCATTAATCCGCTTGAGTCTATTATAGAGGGACAGGAGGAGCCTAGTCAGACTTTCGAGCCCATTATAGAGGGGCAGGAAGTGTTGATTTAACTTTCAAGTCTGTTTCGCATAAATATTAGTTTTAAATTAGTTGTGGAATAGGAAATACCTGATGTCAACATTAAAGTTCTAACTTTGAACAAGGCCAATTTTGAAAGTGTTAGGTGAGCCCTGTGAAAGGCTGATTGGAATACCCTATTCACAGGTAAGGGGATGGTTGGAAAATGCAAGGCCATCAAAACCTGGTTTCAGAGAGTCCAGAGCCAACGTGTTCCTATTAGTGAGGTGGGCAAGGCTGGTGGGTGCAGGGAGTGCTGGATGGCTAGATATATTGATGTTATGGTCAAGGTAAGGAAGGTGGCATATGTCCGGTAAACAGAGCTGAGATAAGTGAATCCCGAGAGGAGAATAAGGGCAATAAGTGTATAGTCAACGGGGAATTCTGGCCAGAAAAATGTGGACATGAGATGGCTTTAGAAATAGGGTTAACGAGGAATTGAAGAAATTCTACAAATCCTTTAATGGTAAAAGATTAACTCGGGAGAGAATAGGGCCCCTTAGAGATCAGTAAGGCTACCTATTTGTGGAACCACCCGAGATTGGAGGGATATGAAACAAAAATTTCTCCTCAGTATTTAATGAGGAGGAGGTTACAAGAGCGAGAGAATGAATAAATATATAGTGATACATTGAAAGGTGTCTATATTACAAGGAGGTGTTGGACAGTTCAAAACACATAAAGGTGAACTAATCCCTGGGACCTGATCAGTTGTATCCCAAATGTTTGTGAGAAGCTAGGAAAGAAATTGGTCAGCATTTTGCTGATATATTTGTATCATTGATTTCCACAGGTGAGGTGTCAAAAGACTGGAGGGCAGCTAACATTGTGTCATTATTTAAAAAGTAAGGAAAAAAAAACAGGGAACCATAGATCGCTGAGCCTGACGTCAATGGTGACTAAATTCTTGGAGGGGATTTTGTTGGAAAGGATGTACATGCATTTGAAAAGACAAGGACTGAAGAGGGCTTTGTACATTGGAGATCACGTCTCACTGACTCGGTGTAATCTTTTGAGGAAGTGATGAAGATGATTGATGAAGACAGGCCAGTGGATGTTGTCTTTATGGAATTCAGTAAGATTACCAAAATGTTCTACATGGTAGACTGGTTAGCAAGGTTAGACTTCATCGGATCCAGGGAGAACTCGCCATTTAGATCCGAACTTTTCTTGAATATTGGAGACAGGGCGTGACAGTGGACATTTGTTCATTAAACTTGGAGACCTGTGACCATTGGTGTGCCGCAAAGATCAGTAGTGGGTCCACTGCCTTTTGTCACTGATAAAAATCATTTTCATGTGAGTATATGAAGTATGGTCAGTAAGTTTGTAGATAATAACAAATTTGGTGCAGGAGTCGACAGTGAAGAATGATCTCTCAGACGATAATGGGACCTTTTTAGGTAAACCGAGGAGTGACAGATAGAGTATATTTAAGTTACATATGAGGTGTTGCATTTTGGCAAGACAAATCAAGGTAAGACTTACAGGTAGTGCCCTGTCGAAAGCTGCCAGTGAAGGAGAACTCCATTGAAATCATCGAGTCCCTACAGTGAGGAAACAGGCTTTTCGGCCCATAGAGGCCACACCTAACCTCTAAACAGTATCCCACTGGACAAACCCCTACCCTATCCCTCTGAGCCTGCATTTCCCATGGCTAATCCACCTACCCTACACATCCCTGGGTACGGTGCGCAATTTAGCATGGCCAATCTACCCTTATCTGTATATCTTTATACAGTTGGAGTAAAACATAGCACCCGCAGGAAACTCACACAGACACGGGGAGAATGTACAAACTCCACACAGCGAGTCATTCAAGGATGGAATTAAACCCAGGTTGCTGCCCTGTGAGGCAGCAAAGCTAGACTAGTGGTGCAGGTTCTCCGTTCTTCGAAAGTGCTGTCACAGGTCGACAGCGCAGTGAAGAAGGCATTTGGTGATCTTCCCTTTATTGGTGCGTGCTTTGAGTCGAAGCATTTGCATGACATGTTAAATCTGTACAAGACATTGGTTTGGCCACTTTTGTAATATTGTCTTTAATTCTGGTCTCCCTGTTGTCAGAAAGGCGTTGTCAAACCTGAAAGGATGCAGAAGAGATTTAAAAGAATGTTGCAGGTGTTGGAGGGTTAGAGTTACAGGGAGAGTTTGAATAGGTTGGGGCTATTTTCAAGTGTTGAGGCTGAGGGGGTCCTTAAAGGGGGTTATAAAATCATGAGGGGCATAGATAAGGTAAACAGTCAATGTCTTTTCCCAGGATAGACGAGTCCAAAATTAGAAGACAAAGGTTTAAGGTGAGAGGAAAAAGATTTAAAAAGGGAAATGAGGGACAACATTTTCACACAGAGACTGCTGTGTGTATGGATTGAACAGACAAAAGGGGTGGTGGGGGCAGGTACAGTTACACCATTTAAAAGGCATTTGGATGGATATACGCATGGGAAGTGTTTAGAGGGAGATGGGCCAAGTGCTGGCAAGGGTGCGAGATTAATTTAGGATATTTGGCGGTATGGATGACCAGACCGAACGATCTTTTCCCGTGTTGTACATCTCTGAGAGTCTATTGACTCTTCAGTGTATAACACGGGAACAGGAGGAGGCCATTCATCTTCTGAATTTTGCCAGTCGGCTTGTTTGCTCAATTACAGAGAGTCAAATACAAAAATACATCATTCAGAATTTGATGGTGTTTTACAGAAACAGGGGAAAGGCCTTTAGTCAAGAAAAAAATCTGTAAAGAATGTGAAGAGGCCATTCAGTCCCTCACCTCCATTCCACAGGAGCAGCAGGTGAGCACAGAGCTATTGGAGCCTGTTACTCAGGAGCAGGAGGAGGCCATCTACTTTCACAAACTTAGGATCAGGAGGGAGTCATTCAATTGCTTGAAACTGGGGCAGAGGGACAGGAGACAGTCACTCAACTGTTCGAGACAGGGACACAGGAACAGGAGCCAGTTATTCAACTGCTCAAAACTGGGGCACAGGGAAATCTGGAGGGTAGTGAGGCCCGAGGATCCTGTTACGCAGGAACAGGAGGAGGTGACTCACTCCCCATCAGTATGGGACACTGGGAGAGAAGCGGAGTTTGCTTGGAACGAACAGAAATATATGATAAGTTGCATCAGTGGTCCATTCACTCCTGCCCCACCATTCACTAAGACCACGGCTGATCTGATTGTGATTCCCTCATTCCATTTTTCAGAGCTTCCCCTCTCTGCAGCCTGTGCTCCATTGTTGGTCATGTTGCACACTCAGATGCTGTAACAACAGTTACCATGACTCATCCAGAGGGTCGGGTCTAACTGGATGAGTTAGGATTTGAAGAGTCCAATCACAATAATTGAAACAAAAATAAAGGCATAGCCGGATGTTTAGTTCTCTCACATTCGCAATCTAACTCACATAACCATTACATATTCAGGATGGAGCACTGTGTAGATCCGGCTAGTGTACTGCTGAATGCAACCCAGCTATGTGAAGAGTGAAACTCTGTGCAGCCCACACCAATGCTGGATCCATAATCTTGGGCTAAATGTCCAACGTGGGGGGCTGTGCAGTCCGCACTGGATCATTCATATATAAACCCAGATTGTAGCATTGTTCGGTAACACTGTGTTCGATCGCAGCTCAGTGTGGGGAAACTTGCGACCAATGTTGGAACTGACAGGATATGCAGCTCCCATCCATTTACAGCTCCATATCTCCACTGTGCCTTGACAAGGGATGCTGCGAATGTGAAAGTCACTGCGAGGAAGAGATGTAAATGGAAACAATTTAAATACCAATAGTTCTGATTAAGGCGCTTATCACTCTAGTATTTAAAGATGAAATAACTGAGATAATATCCAATGAGATTTTGTAAATGATGCAAACAATAAGAGGGGTTGGTAACGTTATAGTGGTTGCACTATAAGCCTTCAAATAATCAATAGGAATTAGAGGAACAAATATGCAGGAAGACTGGTGAGACTTGCAAGAGCAATAGGGTTGTCATAATAGGTGATTTTAATTATCCTAACATAGACTGGAACTTGCAGAGGGTTAAGAACTTAGGTGGAACGTAATTTGTTAAGTGTGTTCAGGAAAGCTTCAACAAGCAGCATGTGCAGGGTCCTACTCGGGAAGGGACAAATTCGACCTACTGTTGGGAAACAGGGCACGATAGGTGACGGAGATAAAGTGGGGGAGCATTTTGGGAAAAGTGACCAGAGCTGTATTAATGTTAAAATAGGTATGTTAGGGAAAAAAATTGGCCCACAGATTCAAGTTCTAAATTGGGGCAAGGCGAATTTTGTTGAAATTAGACAGGGGATTTCAGGGCTTGATTGGAGTAGTGTGTTTCCAGATAAAAGGATCCAGGGCAAGTGGGAGGGCTTCAAAGTGAGATAGCTCGAGTTCAAGGTCTGCATGTTCCTGTGAGCGTGAAGGGAAAGTGAGGCTGGAAGAGAGAACCCTGGATGACAAGAGATATTGAGGCTCTGACCAGAAAGAAAGGAGGCGTCACTCAAGTACAGGCAGCTGGTTCCAAGGGAATCTCTGGAGGTGCACAGGGGTTACAGGAGTTTACTGAAGAAGGAAATCATCAGGGCTAAAGTGGGGTACGAGATAGCCTTGGCTGAGCAGATTAGGATGAATCCAAATTCAGTATAGTAAATAAAAAGAACAACTAGAGAGAGATAGGACGCCTTACAATCCAAAATGGGCAAACATGTATAAAACCTCAAGAAATGGGTGAGGTCCTCAATTTCCCCTCTGTGTTTATCATGAAGAAAGACATGAAGACCTGTGACCTTTGGGAGGTTAGTTGTGATATCTTGGTACAGTCAATATCACAGTAGAGGTGCTGATGGACATATTAGAATGCATAAAGTTAGATAAATCTCTTGGTCCTGACCAGATATATCTAAGAGCATTGCACAAGGCGAGAGAAGGTAGTTCAGGGGCAAGGTCTTGGAAGACTGGGCAGTAGCAAATGTAGTGCCCTTATTCAGAATGGCTGCAAAGAAAAGCCTGGGAAATATAGACCAGTAAGCTTCACGTCTGTTTCTGGAAACCACTTGAGAAGTTTCGGAGATATAAGATATGGATGTATTTGGGAAGACAGAGTTTGACTTGGAGCAGTCAGCATAGCTTTGTGCGTGGCAGATCATGCCTGACAAAGTTTGATAGAGATTTTTGAGGAAGTGACCTGGAAGGTTGACGAGGAAAGATGGTGGACAAAGTCTACATGGATTTCAGTAAGGCCTTTGATAAGGTTCCACATGGTAGGCTGCTCTAGAATTTTAGATCGCATGGACTCCAATGTAAGCTGGCTAATTGGCGACACAATTGGCTTAATGTTCTGAAACAAATGGAGGTATGCTTATCAGACTGGAGGCCTGTAACTAGTGGAGTGCCTTAGTGGTCGGTCCTGGGCCCATTGCTGTTTGTTAACTATATTAATGATTTGGACCAGAGTGCACAACGCAACATTAGTAGATTTGCAGATGACACTAAATTAGGAGACCTCATTTACAGTGAGGAACGTGATCAGAAATTGCAGCAGTACCTTGATCAGCTGGGGAAGTGGGCTGAGAAATAGCAAATGGAGTTTAATTTCGATAAGTGTGACGTCTTGCATTTTGGAAAGTCAAATCCAGGTAGGAGTTTAATGACGAATGATAGTGCCTTCAGGCGTGTAGTGGAACAAAAGGTCGTTGGAGATCAGGTGCACGGTTGTCTGAAATTTGAGTCACAGATTCACTGGACAGTGAAGGAGGCTATTGGCACATTGGCCTTCATCAGCGCATTGAGTATAGAAGTTGGGACGTTATGCTGCAATTGTACAGGATGTTGGTTAGACTGCAGTTCAGTTTCGTTCATCTTGCTCTAGAAAGGATATTATTGAACTAGAAAGTATGCAGAACAAATTTCCAAAGATGTTTCCTGGGCTAGCTCTAAGTTATAGGCAGAGGTTGGACAGGTTAAAACTTATTTCTTTACAGCTTAGGAAACCGAGGGGGTTCTTATAGAAATGTAGCTCTTATAAAATCATGAGAGGCGTGCATGGGGTGAATACTTCAAACTTTTTTCTCATGTTGGGTGAATCGATGAATAGAGGACATCCATTAATGTTTAGAAAGGATAGAAAATATAAAAAGGAAACTGAGGGGCAACTTTTTTACATAGAGTGTGTTACTCATATGGACTGAGCTGTCAGTGGAAGTGGGTACAATAACAACATTGAAAAGGCATTTGGACAAATACAAAGATAGGAAAGGATTAGAGGGATACAGAACAAGGGCAGGGACATGGGGTGAGTCTGGATGTACATTTTGGTTGCCATGGACCAGCTAGGCCAAATGACCAGTCATACTGGCAGTCTCGTGCAATATGACTGTAAATGAGTGTCTTTTGGGGTGGAGATAGGATGCGGGGGAGTGGGGTGGTGGGGGTGGTGGGGAGACTGAGATAAAATGTCATGGAAGGATATGTTCACAGGTTTCAGAATGAAGACATTTCGATAGTATCATGCAACACGGGTCTGTATTTCGAAGAATTTTGAGTGAAAGGGATAATGCTGTCAGTTCAGGCGATGGAGAGTTTTGGATGAGCATTTATTCTGCAGCTTTGTAACTGCGAATGAGGACAGCAGAGTCTTCGCCTCACTGGGCTGAATCTAACAAAACACTGTCGCAGTGACATTTTAATTAAGTGTGACAGAGGGGTTGTCTGCACAAGGCCGAGCTAGTTTCCTGGTGCTATCTTACCAAACTCATCTCATTAACTCGCCAACCCACTCCATAGTGTCCCTCTCATACAATGCCAGCCCGATTCTGCCACCCATCATGACTGGAGGTACTCACAATCGCCTGGATGCCCCTGGATATTCTGTGGTCACTGACACTGGTGCCATCTTTCAAAGGCCGATGTGCACACGGTTGCGCTTTCTCAGTTTGGAGCTTCCCTGCACATTTTCCCCAAGCATGGAAGCGAAGGGGAAATTACACCACGGTTTGTCGACAGCAACATGGAGGTCCTGGTGGATGGGCAAGTACAAAAGGGGACTATTCTCTTCCCAGAGGGGGCCACACTACCAGACCCACTGAGCATGGTCTGCTCGCACCACCCAGCTCAGTGCAGTATCTACGGTCTGAAGAAATGTCCAGCAATACAGGACAAGCATCAATAACCGTCCCCACTCTGTAGGGATAAGGGTCACCGTATTCTCTCTGCTCCCTCACAGTCACTGTATATCTGTTATAGCACCGACCCCCGAACAAGGCTCATGCTCCACCACTCACACTACTGCATGCAGCACCTTCCCTCTCTTTCTCTTTTGCCTTTCTAATGCCCCCCACATAGTTATAGAATATTCTGGGGAATGCCAATTATGGAATGTTCCAGGTATTGTTCCAACTTATTCCCAGTTTCAGTAAAACGGCAGTGCCCCAGTGTGTAACACGTAAGAGGATGGAGTAGGGATGTACGTTTTTCAAATCACACACAATTAAAATCCATCATGAGGCCATTCAGTACTTCAAATATGCTCCAACATTCAATACGTTTGGGGGTGATCTGATGGTTTTCTCAGCTTCATGTTACAGGAACTTCCAGTCATTCAACCCCCAGGTTCCTGTTACTGAGCAGACGATTCTCAGACACTTCATACCCCGGGTTTCTTCCACCATGTGTTCCGAAGGCATTTCCCATGGGGACGGACTATCCTAACAATATATTTCATCTGATTTATAAATTCATGCAACAGTCAGCATGCATTCCACTGACCAATCAAAAACATACATTTATTTTATGGCTATCGGTATTCAACCACAATTAGTCATTCTGGTTATTTCACTTGTCTCACCTGATTGTGTTCAGCCAAAGACAGCTACCAAACACTTGTCTCAATATAAAATATGATCTCTAGCAGAGAACATTTTTGTCTCAAATACACTTTTTTCCTTGTCATTAAAATTTCTCTTGCCCTTTTTCTGCGGCTGATTCTGTGTGTCGCTGTTACACAGTCTCCCACTCAGTTGGTTGGATGGTTGGTTTGTGGTGCAGAGGGAGGCCACCAGCGCAGGATCAATTCCCCACAATTCCCCAGAGGTTACCATGAAGGGGAAACTCTCTCAACATTGCCCTATCACCCGTGTGGTGACCTTCAACGTAAACCACCACGAGTGGTCTCTCTAATGAGAATTATTTCGGACTCTAATCTATCCATATTAGCATTTTAATTTTTAGCAAAATTTTTTATTGAAAAAGATATTTTTATTATTATATTAAACCAATAACAAAACAACTCAAATAACTGAACAAAATTACACCAATGTGCATATATATACAAAATAAGTTAAAGTCTCTAAACGGACAGAAGAAAAACAAAAATAAACAATAAATAATAAATAAAAAAAACAAAGTGATAGCTCTCGTTCTTTGAGAGCATCAACTGATACACATTCATACGTTCATAGTTCCTAATATGTGATTCATTAGACAATATCGTCATGGCTGTATAAAATACCTTTTTAGAGTGGCAAATAAGCCTGCATCGCAGTAATCCAGAAAGGGTTGCCATATCTTATATAAATCTCTGCTTCTCGGTGCACCATACTAATGAGAATGTCCAAAGGGATATTCTCCATGACGAGCTTACAACGACCCAATAGACCCGGGGGGTTTTCAGACATCCAAAACAACATAATATTCTTCCTAGCACATGAAGTATGGGGGAGATACTGAAGGAGTATTTTGCATCAATATTTACTGTGGAAAATGATATGGAAGATATAAATTCTAGTGAAATAGATGGTGACACCTTGCAAAATGTCGATATTACAGACGAGGAAGTGCTGGATGTCTTGAAGCGGATAAAGGTGGATAAATCCCCAGGACCTGATCAGGTGACCCCAGAACTCTGTGGGAAGCTAGAGAAGTGATTGCTGGGCGTCTTGCTGAGATATTTGTAATATGGATAGTCACAGGTGAGGTGCCGGAAGACTGGAGGTTCGCTAACGCTGTGCTATTGTATAAGAAGGGTGTTAAGGACAAGCCAGGGAATTATAGACCAGTGAGCCTGACGTTGGTGATGGGTAAGTTGTTGGAGGGAATCGTGAGGGCCAGGATGTGTATGTATTTGGAAAGGCAAGGACTGATTAGGGATAGTCAACTTGGCTTTGTGCGTGAGAAATCATGTCTCACAAACTTGATTTAGTTTCTTGAGGAAGTAACAAAGAGGATTGAGGAGGGCAGAGGGGTAGATGTGATCTATATGGATTTCAGTAAGGGTATTGATGAGGTTCCCCATGGGAGACTGAATGGCATGGTTAGATCTCATGGAATACGGGGAGAACTAACCATTTGGATACAGGACTGGCTCAAAGGTAGAAAACATAGGGTGGTGGTGAAGGGTTGTTTTTCAGACTGGAGGCCTGTTACAAGTTCAGTGCCACAAGGATCGGTGCAGGATTCACTACATTTTGTCATTGACATAAATGACTTGGATGCGAGCATAAGAGGTACAATCAGTAAGTTTGCAGATGACACCAAAATTGGAGGTGTAGTGGAGAGCGGAGAGGGTCACCTCAGATTGACCAAATGGGCTGATAAGTGGCAGATGAAGTTTGATTCAGATAAATGCGAGGTGCTGCATTTTGGGAAAGAAAATCTTAGCAGGACGTTTACACATAATGGTAAGGTCGCAGGGAATGTTGCTGAACAAAGAGACCTTGGAGTGCAGGTTCAAAGGTCCTTGAAAGGGGAGTTGCAGGTAGATAGGATAGTGATGAAGTCGTTTCCTTTATTGGTCAGAGTATAGAGTACAGGAGTTGTAAGATCATGTTGCGGCTGTACAGGACACTGGTTCGGCCAGTGTTGGAATAGTGCGTGCAATTCTGGTCTCCTTCCTATCGGAAAGATGTTGTGAAACTTGAAAGGATTCAGAAAAGAATTAAAGGTTGTTGCCAGCGTTGGAGGATTTGAGCCACAGGGAGAGGCTGAACAGACTGGGGCTGTTTTTCCTGGAGCGTCGGAGGCTGAGTGCTAACAGTATAGAGTTTTACAAAGTTATGAGGGGCATGTATAGGGTAAACAGGTAAAGTCTTTTCCCAGGGGTCGGGGAGTCAGAACGAGAGGGTATAAGCTTAGGGTGAGAGGGGAAAAGGTATAATAGAGAACGACAGGGCAACTATTTCATACAGAGAATGGTACATGTATGGAATGAACTGCCAGGTGATGTCGGGGAGGCTGATACAAGTGTAACATTTAAGAGGCATTTGGATGGGTAAATGAATAAGAAGGGTTTGGAGGGATATGGGATCGGGTGCTGCCAGGTGGGTTTAGATTGGTTTGGGATATCTGGCTGGCATGGACGGGTTGGACCAAGGGGTCTGTTTCCATGCTGTACATCTCTATGACTCTATGACTTATATTAATCTCTGTTTTTTTTGTTGCACTATGCTGGTGTGAAAGTCCAAAGGGATATTCTCCATGATGAGTTTACAAAGTCCCAACAGATCCGGGGAGTTTTCAGACATACAACACAACATAATATTTTCCCTAGCCCAGAAAGTAAGGATATATTTTTTTTTCCCATGTGCATCTGTGTAAGATACTCTGGGCAGGCCCAGGAAAAGAGCAACCAGGTCCATCTCCAATTCGGTCCCCAAGACCCACTCTACCACACCTAACGCAGAGCTCCAATATATACGAAGCCTGCAACAGGACCACATGCAATGAGTCAGAGTGCCTGTAGTCATTCTGCATTTAGGACACGCTGAAGATAATCCCACTTTGAATTTTGAGGGAAAATCTGGGGTCAGATAGACCCTGTGAAGAATTTTCAACTGCATGGAATGGTCCTATTTCAGATCAAAATCCTTAGAGCATTTTCACAAATATCCTCCCATGTCTCCGAAGTCATCTGAACCACCAACTCTCTCGCACAGACGTCACGAAGCTGCACAGTCTTGTCTGAGCGGACACTATCCAACTAATGAAAAAGGATACTGACAGAGAGTGTATTCTTAGCAGTAAGAACCCACTTCTCTATGTCGGATCTATAAGTGTCTGTTCAAAGTAATTTTTTAATCAAATCTCGAAATTGGAAAAAAAAACCAGAAGGGGTCTCTCCTAGGTAGCCCATACTTACGAAGAATTTGACCAAATGATATAATTGTTTCTCCCTCAAGTAACACGTGGTGGCTCAGTGGTTTGCACTGCTGACTCACAACACCAGGGTCATGGGTTTGGTTCCAGCCTTGGGTGAGTGGCTGTGCGGAGTTAGTATATTCTCAACTGTGTCTGCGTAGGTTTCCTCCCACAGTCACGCAGATGTGCAAGTTAGATGAATTGGTCATTGCTAAATCGCTCATAGTGTTCCACGATCTGTAAGTTGGGGCATTAACCAGGGTAAATATAGCATGGTAGGGGAATGGGTGTGAGTGGGTTACTCTTCAGAGAGTCGAAGTGGACTTGCTGGGCCAAAGGACCTGATTCCACATTGCAGGGCTTATACTAATTCCATATCACCCAAGCAAGGTATTCCCCTCGCTGCCCACAGTTTACACCTGGAATCCATTATCCCTGGTTGACAACCTGGTATACCAATTATAGGGGTTAAGAAACATGGTTTTGGCTGTATTGCCCTGAATCTGATGGATTGTCCTTCATGCTTTAACAGTATTGATCATCATTAGTTTCTGACAATACTCCATAAACGTTGTCAATTTATCTAAGAACGGCAGACTAAAAGGGTTCACCTTGTCTGAGAGGGCTCGATGTCTAGCCATATTGACGCCAAGACCACAGCGGCCCAGGCACTCAAATACGTTGAAAAAAAACTTAATTGATTGCTATTAATCAGGGAGATCAACTCCCCACAATCTTTGGGGCAGTTGCAATTTTGTTAGCTTGATAAAGAATCGCTTATGGTGCTAAATAAAAGATCGAAACCAGCCATTTTTTTCAAAAAAAAACTTTGATTGGATTACTTACAGTGTGGAAACAGGCCCTTCGGCCCAACAAGTCCACACCGACCCGCCGAAGCACAACCCACCCACACCCATTCCCTTACATTTACCCCTTCACCTAACACTATGGGCAATTTAGCATGGCCGATTCACCTAACCTGCACATTTTTCTACTGTAGGAGGAAACCGGAGCACACAGAGAAAACCCACGCAGATATGGGGAGAATGTACAAACTCCACGCAGTCAGTCACCTGAAGTGGAGAGTGAACCGGGTCACTGGCAGTATGAGGCAGCAGTGCTAACCACTGTGCCACAGTGCAGCCCACATGCCTCATTTGTCTGGGAAATATCAAAAAAAGCATTCACACGGGGTGTAGGAAATGAGGAAGGACATTCATTTTAATAACAGCTATCCGACCTAGCCAGGATTTTGGAAATGCCTCCCATCTTTGAAGGTCTTGTTTAATTTTGTCCAACAAATGGACATAGTTCGCGTTAAATAAATGATCAAAGACAGATGTAATGAATATACTGAAATAGGGAAACCACCCCAGTGACCATTTAAAAGGAAACCAGGATTTGCCCTCAGTATCAGGTATTTCCCTAAGACCTCCCATAGGCATGGCCTCGAACTTTGTAAAATTAATCCTATCGCCCAGAAAAGCAACAGGCGAATTAATGCATTGCATCACATGACCTACCGAAATTGCGGGATTTGACAAAAAACATAAGACCCTCATCTGCATACAATGTAATCTTTCGTGACTTCTATCCCACCTCTGGGGCAGATATGTTGACATCCTATGGATGGACTCAATCCCCAACGTAAACAACAATGGTGAAAGGTGTCAACCTTGTCGGCTGCCTGGAGAAATATTAATATTACTGGTTGGCGCACCATTAGTGAGAATTGCAGCCAGAGGATCACGGTAAATGACCCTCACCCACTTGATAAAAACATTTGCGTAGACCAAACCGGTCTAATGTACAGAAGAGATTCGGCCACTCAACCCAATCAAATGCCTTCTCTCATCTAAAGAGATCAATAATCGCTGGACAGATTGATGTTGACACTCTTAGATCATATTGAGTAACCACTTAACATTGTAGGAAGATCTGCCGCCCTTTATAAAGCCTGTTTAGTCCTTTACATACTGAAACTGCTTCACATCCTCCTGCGCTGACAATGGTGCATTAAGGTACAACACTTATTCAGTGGTTCCTCCTGGAAGACCCAGGTTCTTGAAAAATGATTCCATCTTAATCCATCTATACTCAAAATATTCAGGCTGAAATAATTTGGTGAAAAATCTCGGGCAGGAGGCACTAATCTTTTTGGAATTGAAGGTAAGGATCCCAATATCTTCCCTAATTGAGGTAATGGCTTAAGAGGGGCGTTCGTTTTCCTGGCAAGATAGAATAAATACCTGCCTGGCTTATCACCATGTTCAAACAGCCATTGTTTTGCAAAAGTAAGTACCTTCTTGGCTGTCTGTGTGAGCTTGGAATTCACTGTAGACCGAAGCATTGTGATCCTCTGCAGCTTAGCCACTGAGGGTCTATCACAGTATGTCCTCTTGGCTGGCCTCAGCTCTGCCTCAAACCAGCGTTCCTGCTCCCCCTACTGCAACATCCTAAGGATTAATTAATCCCTCGGCAGACGCCTTAGCAATTTCCCATCGAATGGATGGTTTACTGGTTAAATCTGAATTAATGGCGAAGAAAGATCTGAATTCATTGCAGTGGGTGGCGCGGTAGCACAGTGGTTAGCACTGCTGCCTCACAGCACCAGAGACCCCAGTTCAATTCCTGCCTTAGGTGACAGTTTGCGTGGAGTTTACACATTACCCCAGTGTCTGCGTGGGTTTCCTCCCACAGTCCAAACATGTGCAGGTCAGGTGAATTGGCCATGCTAAAATGCCTGTAGTGTTAGGTGAAGGGGTAAAGGTCAGCGAATGGATCTGTGTGGGTTGCTCTTCGGCGGGTCGGTGTGGACTTGTTGGGCCAAAGGGCCTGTTTCTACACTGTAAGTAATCTAATCTAAATACCCAATTAACCAACTAGTCTTAATACTAAAGAGATTGATCCGCTAGTGTCTCGAAGCTGTTATATTGCCCTAATTGTGCAGGATGCCACCGAATCTAAGATTGTTGCAGGAATGGGGAAGATATCAACCTTCGTGTGGCATTTATGCCGGTTAAAGAAGAAAATAAAATCCTTACTTTTGATGTGGATCTGCCTCCAGACATCCACCAGCTCTCTTTCTGCACACAAATCCACTAATTGCTTACATTATAACGAGGGTAATGGGGCACCTTAGGACATTCTGTACACCGTGGGGTCCATAAGACAGTTGAAATCTTCTACAATAATGTGCCACGATGCAAGATAACTGAATTTGGAAAATGCATCTACCAGGATTTTAGATGGTGGGGCGGGGGTGGGGGTGGGGTGGGGAGGGATTGCAATAAACATTCAAAATACTGTATAATTTACCATAGTTCAAGGCTTTGGGGATTATGAGCCTCCCGTGAGTATCAAATACAATCTAGCAGGTTAAATGGAAGATTCTTTTTATCCATTATGGCTTCTCCCCAACTCGTAATATTAAAAGAGGAGAAATAAACCCGATCAAACGCGACCTGCTGGAAAATCAAAGGTTCTTTGTCATCAAGGTGCATCTCCTGCAATAGGACAACATCCATCCTCTTTTCTGGCTAATGGCTCCCCTTAATGCTCCAGGTCGACCATTTAAACACATCATTACCCAGAACACACTGTAGCAACATTTGAACTCGAGAGACGAAGAACTCGAATTACTGATCATTAATAAACAAAGTCTCGTAGAGCTTAAAAACTACACAAACTAAAACTACTGCAACTGCCAAATCTCAAATCTTTCCAAAACTAAGCATTATAAGTAAATGGCTGTTATGGACTGGGTTAGAGAAGCACTTTGCCCGTGCTGTGATGCAGAGCCCAACAAAGCAGACCTTCCAGATCGCCACCATCTTGAATTTCCCCTTAACATTTTATCGATATTACCATTTCATTTTGCATTATATTCCTGGATGTTCTGGAGCAATGTGATTTTTTACCACAGTCAGCATTTCCCCAACACTGCACATTCCTGCCATTCCTCGATAATCCTTGACTCCGTTATTCCTAATGCACCTTCTGTCTGTGCCTCAAACAGATTCAATATTCCTGCCTCCAATGCTCTGCGGGGAAGAGAGTTCACCACTGAGAAAACAAAAATTAACTTCATCTGTGTATGAGATTATTTTTGTCTCCTTACCTGAGAAAGGATATAATTAAATTGGAAGCAGTTCATAGATATTTCACTTCAGAAATTCCAGGGATGAGGGTCTTATATTATGAAGGCTTTAACAGGTTACTCTTGGAATGAGAGATGATCTTATTGAAACATACAAAACCTAGAGGAGAGTGATCAGATAGATACCCACTGGATGTTTGTATAGTAAAACTTCTTGTTGTTTTTATAGAATCTCAACGTTGTGGAAGCAGGACATTCCGTCCATCAAGTCCACATTAACCCTCGTAACAGTATTCCCCCCCACCCCCCCGGACCTGCCCCCCTACTCTATCTATGTAACCCTGTATTTCCCATGACTAACCTATCTAACCAACACATCCCTGGGCGCTATAGGCAATTTAGCATAGCCAATCCGCTCTAAGCTGGATACCTTTGGACAGTGGGAGGAAACCCACACAGACATGGGGAGAATGTTCAAAATCCACATCGAGGGTTGCCCGTGGTTGGAATTGAACGCAGCTACTTGGTGATGGGAGGTAGCAGTGCTAACCACAGATCCACCATGCACATTCGTTAGTTATATTAGTTACTTGTGGATGACTAAAGAAATCTTCCTGACTTGTTCCTGTCACTGAACCCGACTCAGTCTGAGAACTTTATCATCGGCCATATCACCAACCTGGTTACATTTAAAATTATGTGTCAGCAGTGGAGGAATGGGACAAGAAAAGGAAACAGTGATACCCTCCAATCTCCATCAGAGCAGGAATTAGGAGAAATACACAAAGTAGGATTTCAGTCAATTGGGAAGTCTCTTTCCCAGAAGTTTGGGGTGGCTGGATCTTTAAATTATATCTAAGCTGGCTTTGTCTGATTATCCATGGACAGGTGAATCAGGGATAATGGTGCATGGAAAGAAACGTGCAGCTGGAAGGAAAATGAGATGAGCCATGACTTTATTTATGAGTGGAGTAGTGTCAAAGGGCCGAATGGCCCACTTATGTCCCTCAGCCCTATGTTCTGATGTTCCATTCAGCCGTTGGACATGCTAAACAGGGGCATATCGAGGCCACTCCGATAGTTAGGTGGAGTTTTGGAAATGTACTTGGAAAATCCAGACTGGATCAGGAAGTGACCACCACCCCCACCCCCAATCCCTGTTTCCAGTCTTCCCCTCTTTGTAACTTTCTCTCCAGATGTGGGTCATGTTGCACACTCAGATACGCTGGGAATACAGCTACATACCCCACCTAGGGTTAAAACAACAAATCCTCTGCTCTCCCTGAATGCAACATTGTCCAACACGATTTCCAGCAAAATACCCTGTTACTTTTCAAAAGCATGACATGGGAAATGAATAAATAGGAACAGGAGGAGGTCAATCGGCCCCTCAAGCTAACCCAGTCATTTAATAAGAACATGGCTGATCTACTCCAGGGCTCAACTCAACTCTCTTGCCGACTCCTTATATGTCTCAACACCTCTCTGGGCTAGGGAATTCCAGACGTTCACTACCTTCGGAGAGAAGGAATTACTCTGCATCTCAGATTGAAATCGATGTTCCTTATTCGGTATCTATAATCATCGAGTTCGACACTTTGCACAAGAATGGAAACAACTTCTCAACCTCTACTTTATCCAACCCCTTCCGTGTCTTGTATTTTTCAGCAGTATCACTCTTCATTCATTTACGCCCCAATGAATTATCGCCACACCATTTTAGAGATTCTCAATAACACAACCCTTTCTTCCCAGGAAACCGCCTAATGTACCAACCGAGTTACTTGCTGCATCATCATGCTGACTTTATGTTTCATACACAGGAAGACTCCAAAGCCTTTCCTGTTCCTTCTCTGGAAGTCCTCCCCATTAAGTAACAGCCTGCCTTTTGATTCTCAGTGTCATCCTCAAACTTGGATGTATATTGCACTCAGCTCCCTCCTTCAGGCTGTCAGCATAGATTGTAAATAACTGATGCCATCAGACTGATATCTGTGGTACACCAGCAGATACACCTTATCATAAAGATCCATTAATCCTGACTCTCCGATTTCTGTGTTAAACAATCATCATCCCACGTTAATACAGTATCCGACGTCCTAGAGCTTCTATTTTGTGTAAGAACTTTTGTTTTGTAATACCTTGTGGAAAATCTCTGGAAAGCCTGGTGTCCACCAGATCCCCTTTATCAAATCCACTTGTTACATTTACAGGAATCTCCAGAAATACTTTGCATGATTTTACAGGGCAAAATATCATTCCCCTTTCACAAAACCACCCTGACTCTGCGTGAAGCTTTTCTAAATGTCCATGCTAGGCAGATCTTCCAAACTATACTAGTCCCATCTGCTTTCATTTGGTCCATATGCCTCCAAATGTTTCCCATTCATACGTTTGTCCAAATGCGTTTTACATGTTGTAGCTGTCCTTGCATCTCCCACTCTTCCTCTGGAAGCGCATTCCACCCACACCGCCCTC
Organism: Chiloscyllium punctatum; assembly: GCF_047496795.1. Taxonomy (NCBI): domain Eukaryota; kingdom Metazoa; phylum Chordata; class Chondrichthyes; order Orectolobiformes; family Hemiscylliidae; genus Chiloscyllium; species Chiloscyllium punctatum. The sequence goes on from NC_092744.1 coordinate 105,967,534, forward strand.
TGTGTAAAAACGCTGACCCTTCATCCCTTTTAAATCTACCCTCTTTCACCTTAAACCTATTTCCTCTATGTTTGGATTCCCCTATCCTGTGGAAAAGACCTTGGCTATTCACCCTATCCATACCTCTCATGATTTTATATGTTTCTATAACGTCACCCCTCAACATCCTACACTCCATCTGATACTAACTTCAAGAACAAGTGTTTAAAGATAAGCACTGCAAAATTAAACAATATTAAAAATGACAGGTAACCAACACTCAGCCCAAACGTCATACTGTGATTTGTTTTTCTCCATGTTACAATACTAAGGCAGCATGAAACACTAACACTTCCAATAAGAAGTCAAGCACCTGAATTCCTTTGTCTAAAGGGGGTAATGATCACGACAGTGAAAACGTATCTGTGGCCAAATCTATATATTACCACATGGTCAACATTCTCCCTCCTGGCCTCCGTATGACTTTGTCTGGTTGTGTCTTCTTTATCTTGCATTCAATAAAGAGAACCCCTTTCCCCCAGTAACCCTTAATCTCGACCCATTATACAGAATCTTCTCATTCCCCACTGCTAAAAGTCCATTTATCTTTTGCCACACCCTCTTTTTCCTGCCACCCATCCTCCACTTCTGGCAAGGGATTAAAATACCATTTTGCAATTGTATTCAGTTTTGAAGAATTGTCACACTGGACTGGAAACGCGAACTCTTTTTCTCTTTCTCTGCAGATGTTGACAGACCTGCTGAGTTTCTCCAGAAATGAATCGGCACAGACCAATTTTTCAATTAAACAAATGACTATGAATCCTGGAAATAAAAATACAAAAACCTTTATAGAAGGTTCACTGGTACTGGAAGTTTAGCTCTGCATTCACTACAGAAAATCCTGCAACATCTTTAGCCATTTCTTCAGCAATTTCTGTTTGTTGAACAATTTCCAACTACATATTGTCAAAGATGCCCAAACATCCTGTCCAACATGGAGTGCCGTACACTGGGAACTGAACAGCAACACATGGTGACAAGTTCCTTGACTCTGAAACTGCATAAGGCTGGCATCACTGACACGACACAGCTCTGAATCATGGTCAGGGAGAAAAACAGAGGAAAACACGTTCACTTCAAATACAGAAGATGGCATTACTGAAAGGAAAAGATTCAGATTAGTACCTTAAATGGATATAGTTTATGTAACAAATTGGAGGCGTCACACAAGGAAAAAGTTCCAGCAGAATGAGAATATGAAAATGGAAGTATTTCCGCATCAGAAAGCAGAGTAGTTCACTGAGTACAGGGCAGATGGGTGAATGGGTCTCGATGTGAACTGGGGCCAGTCAGTAGTATTAAATTGTAGATATTGCAGCTAAAACTGGGTTGTCATCTGATGCTGTAGATTTCAATGACAATCTGTAACTTTTCCCCCAGAATAGTCCATCCGTCTACCATTTCCATCAAGCCGATCCATGGGTCAGTGACAAGTGTGGGTGAACATGGTCCGATCGGAATCACGTGCACCTAAACCTGACGACAGCCCATTAAAGCTACCGCACTTTACTGGTTACACTATGAACATTAGGACTAACATCTGATACAGACAGAGAGATGAGCCCAAGACTAACATATCAGATCTAAGCTCTGTCGTCCTTTCAAATCCATGGATAAAAGTCGATGAACCATTAAACAACTTACTGGAGGAGAGGACTCCACAAATATCCCCATCCCAAATAATGGAACAGCCCTGTGCATCCATGTAAAAGATACAGTATCTGCACCATCCTCAGCCAGAAGTGTTGAGTCGATTACCCACCTCACCCTCAATATGATACCCTCAGAAGCACAGATGCCCGTCTTAACCAATTCAATTCACTGCACGTGACATGAAGCAACAGCTGGACACTGTAGATATGACAAAGGCATTTGGCCCTGACACCATTCCTTCAATAGGACTGACGACCTTTGCGACACAACAAGCCGTGTACCTGAGGAACCTGTTTCATTCCAGCTCCAACTCTGACAACTCCCTGGCAATGTGGGTAATTAGCAACTGCAGTCCTCACTTTCTCCTAATGTGGGTAATTACTCAACTATGTCCCATCCCCTAAGAAGCGAATAATTACAATCAGACCAATTACCACGCCCTCAGTCCCATCACGATAGTCAAATTGTTTGGGGTTATTTTTGATAGAGCTGTCAAAGAGCACAGAAATAATCGGTTCAATGTGGTTTCCGATAGGCCCCCATGTGGAGATGGTGCTGTTGGGGAATTGTCATTGGATTGCTAATCCAGACCAGGATAATTCTCTGGCAACTGGTGCAAGTTAAAAACAATTAATAAAATATCGAAATCTATTATCTGGTGTCAGTAATAGTGATCATTTGTTCAATGTCGATCATAGACGACGATCTCCTTCCCCAGTATAAGTTCAGGAAGTGAATCTCCCGTGCTTTCCTGGTCTGGCCTAAAAGTGACTCCAGACACACAGACATGTGATAAACTCTTCAATGGTCTCTAAAACGGCCAAGCAAGGCATTCAATTGTATCAAACTGTTCTGGGGTCTTAAAGGATAAACCGGAAAGAACAGCCGGCACCAGCCTCGTTATCAGAAAAGGGAACGGGAAACACAATCCTGTCGACCCTGCAGAGACCTTCTTCCTAACAGCTGAGAGTTTGTAGCAATATTTACAGAGCTTTCCCACACACTGCACAGAAGTATCGGGAAAGGAATACATCATACAACTCATTGAGCTTTGCCTATTCTAGTTCATGGCCGAACATCTCCTCAACGCAAATTTCCCCATACAATATACATATTTCTTAACATGTTTAAACATTGTGAACCATAAAATGAGAACTGCTGTAGTCCATTCAGCCCACCAGTTTTGCGCCTCCATTCTATGTACAGGCAGTTCACCAATAACACGTGTTGATTAAATACAATTCGGCTGCAATGCAATTCATGAACCTTTTTCTATAAAGTGAACTGGCGTTTACTGTGACGCGATTCCTTGGCTGGCACCAGCTGAACAGCAAACCCAACCTCAGAAACCCTCTGTCTACAAAAGGTACAATCAATGTGTTCAGCTAAAACAGGAATGCAATTGGCTCTTCAGGCCTTGAAACTGAGCCTGAAACTGGGAATTGTGGTCTATATTTAGAAAGAACTTTATTTCAAACTGTGGGGAGACGCTTGGGGAAAACTGGAATTTGGTATCGGTATCACATGGTCAGTCAGCCACCGCGCGCTTTCTGGTGAAGATTGCGGTGAATGGTACAGTGCACCAGTGAGTGACTGTCATGTGAAAGCGTTACATTTACAGCACTGTTCCATTACAACATTTAATTTAAAGATTTATTTAGACTGTCCTATTGTGTGTTAGACCAAATTTAAATTTTGGTTTTTACTGATATTTTTGGGAGTTCGCCACTTACCCTCTTTCTTTCCATAGACCCCATTATTAATATTGCACGATTTTCTACAACACAGTTTTGTACAGGAACACAGTTATTGTGTTATTGGAGAACAACCTGGAATAATAGCTGATCTTCTATCTTCACACCATACTCCGGATCTCTCCCTATCCCTTTAGTTTCCAGAAATCCTTATTTATATTCAGCTCCTTGATTTCCACAGCCTGATCTGGGAGAGAGTACCCCTGGTTCGCCACTCTCTGAGTGCTGTCATTTATTCTCATCTCAATGCAAAGTGGCCTGTCTGTACCTAATATTGTGGCCCCTTGTTTTAGACGTTCCAGCCAGGCGATTTACTGCTCTGCTTCTAATCTGTCTCGCCCTGTCAGAGTGTTATATATTTCACTGTGATTTTCACTCATTTTCCTAAAGCCCATTTAATACAGGTCCAGTCGCCCCAAACTCTGCTCCCACAAGAAGTCTGTCATCCCAGTGATCAGTCTGGTCATCCTTTGCTACCCTCCCTCAATGTCAGGTTTGTCGTCTGTTAGGAAAAGAGACCAAACCTGCAAACAATACTGCACAATGTTCGAGATGGGGTCTCACCAAGGCCCTGTACAGCTGCAGTGAGATACATTTACTCCTGTAATCAAATCCCCTGAAATTAAGGTGAATACAGCATTTATCTTCCTTCCTGCTTTCTACTCCTGCAATATTGCTTTCAGTGACTGGTGTACAGGGAGATCCAGATTCCTATCAAAGTTACAGTTCCCCACTTGCTGGGCCTATATACAATTGTCAGCGTGCCAATTCCAAACCCTGTATTGACTTCTGGTTTCAGAACTCACTGCCCTACATGGACTCTGAGGGCTACGCAGAAATAAACAATTATGCAGCTTAAGTTAATTTATAGTGTAACATTTTTCAAACACTCATTTTTCAAATGGGAGGCTGCCATTCTATTGTTCCCATCAAAGTACACAACATCACATCTCCCCATTACTGTCCATTTACCACGTATTTGCCCAGTCACTCGACTTGTCTCAATCACCTTGGAACATTTTTTACATCCTCCTCATCCACTCACAAGCTGACTTCGTTTAGTGCTGTCAGCAGACTTGGGAATATTGCATTTGCGCCCCTCACCCAAAGATATTGGGAATAGCTGGAGCCCAAGACACGATCCTTACAATATCCTCCAAGCCTTCCATATAAAAATAAAACATTGTTTTATTCCTACTCACTGTTTCCTGCCAGCTCTCCCATTCTAAATCTATGACCATATATTAGCCCGAGTCCCATAGGATTCGAATTTGTACAATAGGCTTGGGGCTTTATTAAAAATCTTTCTGAGATTCCACTCGCATGACATTGCTACCTCCTGCAGAATTTTACTAAAAGCCAATTTCTCAAATATGATTCCCATGTCATATACTTTGTCTATGCCCATTAATTTCAGTCCAATACTTTCTCTAAACTGTTTAGTTGCTATTTTCATTCTATTCCCTTTTTCTCACAAGACAGAAATTCCCTAGTATTGCTAGGAAGTTTTCTTTTTAGATTTGTTTTCTTCTGTGTAGGCATAACTAAAGTATTAGCTCCATAGTTCTGCTATTTCCCGGTCATCAATTATCTGGCATCAGACTGTAAGAAATCTGAAACTTTTTTCTCTTAATTTTGCCATTGACATATTTCCAAAGAATATTACAAGTTCTCTATTAACAACTTTGTTAAGATATTCTTCAGAAACCCATCAATTCCTACCTTAAGCTACTCAATGATTGACCTTCCACAGCCATACAATCACAGAAGCACAGACTCTGTACTACCAGAAATACAGCACGGTCTACTTTCGGCCCACTTTCCGACACAAGATCGGAGCCGTGAATCTTAAAGCATTTGAAGTGCACAACCATGTGGTTTCTAATGGTTTGAGGTTACCATGACAACTCCACTCTCAAGAAGTGCATTCCAGACCCCAACACCCTCTGGTTGTAAAACAATTCTCAAATCTTCACTAAACCGCAAAGCCTTCACTTTGAAAGTGTGGCCCTTCGAGTCAAAGCAACAGCTGCTGTCTATCCACCCTGTCCATGTACCTCGTAATCCTATCCCTCTGAATCACAGACCTCGCAGCCTTCTCTCCTCCAAACTAAACAACCTGAGGTTATCCAGCCTCTCTCCATAGCTGATATGCTCCATCCCAGGGAACATCCTGGTGAATCTGCTCTGCACCGCCTCCACTACAATCACATCCTTCCTGTAATGTTGTTCCAAGACCCACACACAATATTCCATCTTGCCCTCACCACAGTTTTTATAATCTATGCCTCGATGAATAAAGGCTATGTTTACATTCCCCTAGCCTTTCCCAGATTGTGTATTAACCTGTGCAGACACATTCAGCGATGTGTGGAGAAGCACCCTCTGAGCTTTCTAGTGTGGTGCCAGTCATTGAGTACTCCCCTGTCTGGTTCCTTCTTCCAAAGTGCATCACCTCATATTTATCAGGGTTACATTCCATCTGCCATTGATCCACCCATCTGACCATTCCATCAGTATCTACCTGTAACATAAGGCCTTCCTCCTCACTGCCAACCACCCGGCCAATCTTTGTATCAAATCCAAACTTATTTATTACACACCCCACCCCTCGTCCATATTCAAAGCTGCATCATTTATGAATACCACAAATAATAAGGTTAAAAATCTCTCAACATCAGTTATATCACGTGGTTGTGCACGTTGATGAAGAAGCTACGTTTCGAAAGCTAGTGCTGCCGAATAAACCTGTTAGACTATAGTCTGGTGTTATACTATTTTTAGATTTGTCCACCCCAGCCCAAGACTCGCACCTCCGAATCACAAATAATAAGGGACCCAGCACTGATGCCCGTGGTACACCATTGGACACTAGCCTCCAGTCACACAAACAGCCTTCTACCACTCCCCTCTTTCTCCTACTACTAAAGTTGATTTAAATGCAGCTTGGCAAGTCACTAATGAGTCCTACGTGTTCATTGGTTATTCTGCTCCACATGACACACTTGTAGGTTATCTGGAGATTCTCCATAATCTCGCCTTGCGTTGCCCCTGTGTGAGTCAGTCCCCTCCATGCGCAGAATTTCCTCCTTTTTGCAGTCTTAAATGGTTTGTCCCTTATCCTGCCATTATTTGCCTTGAATGTGGATTAGGCAGCCTGATAAATTTCCTGTTAATTTCCAACTTGTCATGTGTTTTGATAGTTTTATAAAGTTCACAGTGACCCACCGCTGGCCCTTTGAACCTCAAGAGAACATAGGCCGAGTTTCCTCATCACGCTAGCTTGCCACCTGAGGGATTTGTCTGGATAATGTCCATTGCACTTCCTCTGTGGTCAGTATATTCTTTCTCAGATTCGGTCACCAAAACTGGGCACAATACTCCAGGTACAGTCTCACCAACACACTGCTTCAACGTGTCTTTACATCTATATTCTGACTCCCTTAAAGGAAGGCAAACCAAACTTTAAGTTTCCACTTACCCTTCACATTCCTCCAAATACCCTTCACATCATTGCATTTTCGAACTCATTGTGTGAGTTCTTATAGAAAGCCTTCTGATAATCTAAAATATGCCAATTCTACTGGATCCCCATTATCTATGCTGTAAGAATCAACTTCAAACAATTCCAAAGTTTGTAAAGTATGATTTCCCTTTCAGAAATGCATACAAAGTCTCTCCAATGTTGCTGTTTATGTCTAAGTATCCAATATCACATCCTATATAATAGATTCCAACAGTTTCCCGACAAATGTCAAGTTAATTTGTCAGCAGTTCTCCACACTATCTCTTCTTCCCTTTGTAGATGCTTGGATCCCTATCAATCATCTGTCGTGCTTGGATCACGTTTACTCATGTACAATTAAATACACCAGCTTCCAGACTCTGCAGAATATACAGGGAAATAGAACGCAGTCATCGACAATACAATCAATACTTCTATTTGTGATTTATTTCTGAAGATTTTGGCATGAAGTACATCTGGTTTGTCAAGCTTAGCAATGCTCAATCCGGCTGCATGTTCAATATTGCCTTGTTACTGATATGAATTGACTTTATCTCTTTACTTCCACAAGTCCTATACGATCACTTCGTATTTCTGGGTGATTTTCTGGATCTTACTCCATTAAGACAGATGTAAAATAACTGGTCATTTGCTTTGCAATTTACCTGTTATCCACCATAATCTCGTCTCTCCCGACTGCAAATTTCCACATTTGACATTTTTTTTTTCTTTTGAAATATAGATCATAGATTTTTGCAGTCTTTGTGTTCCTGTTTGTTTGCATGCATGTTCGCTTTTTGATTTCCTCATCAGTTTCATGGCCCTTTTCTGGATTGCAATTTTCTGAGAATTCTTAGGATTCCACAATGTCTGGAATTCTTCTGAAGTCACTTCCTGTGATTAATATATTCTTTAATTTGTTATGTTAGTCATCATTAAGTCACTTACTCACTCTTTGGTGTTTTCACCTGAAATAAGTAGACATATCTTTCAGACTATGCAGTATTTTTATAAATCTCCTGGTCCTGACCAGATATATTCAGTACACTGCACGAGGACAGAGAAGTAATAGCGGGGCCCCTGGTTGGTACTTTTGTATCATCGGTCGCAAACGGGTGAGGTCCTGGAGGACTGGAGTGTAGTGAATGCTGTCCCTTTATTCAAGAAGAGCTACAAAGAAAAACCTGGGACCTATAGACCAGTAAACCTGACATCTCTAGTAGGTAGGTTTCTTGAGAAGATTCTGAGAGAGAGACGATATACATGCATTTGGAAAGGCAGGGTGTGAATATGCGCAGTCAGCACGTCTTTGTGCATGGGGAATCATGGCTTAAACATTTGTGAGAGTGCTTTGGTGAAATGACCAGTAACTTTGACAAGGGCATGATGGTATATGTAGTGTATATGGATTTCAGTAAGGCCTTCAGTAAGGTTCCACATGGTAGGCTGCTCTGGAAGTTTAGATCATATGGAATTGAGGGGGAGCTGGCAAATCCAAAATTTACTTGATGATCGGAAATATAGATTAATAGTGGAAGCATGCTTATCGGACTGAAGGCCTGTGACGAGTGGAATGTCTCAGGAGTCGGTTCTGGGACTATTACTGTTTGTTTCGTGCATGTATATTGTATATATATTTACAGATAAGTGTCAGTTCTTGCATTTTAGAAAGTCAAAACAAGGTAGGAGTTTCATGGTGAATGACAGGGTCTTAAGGAGTGTATTGAGACAAAGGGACCTTTGAATTCAGGTTCAAAGTCCTCTGAAAGTCGAGTCGCAGGTAGATAGGGCAGTGAAAAAGGCATTTGGCACACTGGCCTTCATCAGTCAGAGTAATGAGTATCGAAATTAGGGAGTTATGTTGCAGTGAGGCAATACTGGTAGTGTTATGTTCAGTGTTGTTCACTTTGCTATAGGAAGAATTTTATTAAACTGGAAATAGTGCAGAAGAAATTTACAAGGATGTTGCCCGGACTCAATGGTCTAAGATATAGTGAGAGGTTGGGCAAGCTAGGAGTTTTTACTTTAGAGTGTATGAGACTGAGGGGGATCTGATAGAAGTGTTATAGGATCATGGGAAGCATGGACAGAGTGAATGTACTCAGTCTTTTCCCCCCAGGATTGAGCAACCTATGGACTAGAGGGCATCAATTTAAGATCCGAGGGGAAAGAGTAAAAGGGAACCTGAGGGACAATTTCTTTTACACACAGGGTGGTATGCACATGGAATGAGCTGCCAGCAGAAGTGGTTGAGGGAGGTACATTCACAAAATTTAAAATGCATTTGGACAAATACACGGATAGGCAAGAATAAGAAGGATACGGGGCAAGGGCAGGGAAATGTGGTTAATGTGATTGGACATTTTGTTTGGAATGGACCAGTTTGGGCTGAAGGGCCTTTCTACATGCTGTCGGACTCTATGACTCTCACAATTGTCTTCTCCCATTGATTGTTATATTATACATCCCCATTTCATTGGAGCGAACTTGACCCTCCAGCCTCCGGGCTTCCATGATGTTTGACCAGAATGATCAAACATTCGATACTGTATTCAGACGCCGTGTAAAAATGCAACATATTGATGCCACTATTCCTCTAAAGTGGCTTCAGAGCAAGGTTATTAATTAGTCCTCCTGACACCACAACACCAAATCTGAAATAACCTGCTCTCTAATTTGGTTCACAACATACTGTTCAACCAACCTAATACACATTGACAGAAGTTTTTCTTCACAGTATTAATAATCACTGCAGTTTCGGTGCAACTTGAGACCATCCAGTATTACTGCAACACCCACGATTATTTGTTACTCATTCACAGGATGAGGGCGTCGCTGGATAACCAGTATTTATTGCCCATGCCAAAGGGCAGTTAAGAGTTAGCAGCGTTGTCTTGAGTCTGGAGTCACATGCAGGCCACACCAGGTAAGGACAGCAGTATCCTTCCCTCAAGAACATCAGTGAACCAGATGAGTTTTTCAAACAATCGACAATGGATTCCTGATCATCATAAACCCTTGATTCCAGACACATATTGAATTCAAATTCCACCATGGCAGGATTTGAATTCATGTCCCCAGAATATTACCTTGGTCTCTGGGTTAAGAGTCCAGCGATAATATCACTGTGTCATTGCTCCCCCTTGCATATACTTGCATACCTAATTTCCAGAGCATATGTTGTAAAGTATTTACGTGACAGATTTGGTTTTGATATATTATACACTAATGTTTGCTTCACCTTGCTATTTGTATGATCCACTCAAACTGATTCTGTGGGAAGTGATGGAAAGGGTCTGTGGCGTTATTACCAAGAGACGTGGACAAGACGTTCAGGGAGACTCACCTCAATGCTGAGATGATCTGAAGAATTGGTCAGCAATACAGGACAAGCATCAATATTCTTTCCCCCCCACTTTGCCAGGATAAGTGTCACCATATTCTTCTGCTCCCTCGCACTCACTGTATATCTGTTATAAGACCTACCCCCGAACAAGGCTCACACTCTATCTCCAAATAAGACTCAAGCACGACCACACTCACTGTTGAATTCAGCACCTACTTTCCCCCACTTTTTTCTGTCACTGACGCAATAGCCCCGCACACTAATACCACTGCATGGATACAGCACTGTGGTCAGACTCCCTCCAGATATCTCACCCTTCCCCCTTCCCCTATACCAGCATTAACAGCAGGGACACCCACTCCCACCCTCACTCCGTCCCTCCTCTTCTCCCATTCCAGGAGAAACATCCTGGAATATAACATAAAGGGTCACGCATGGTGTTAGAGGGCCCGATATCCATTCCCTCACCCTCTACCTCGAGATGTGGGGAGGATCCTGTAAAGAGCCAGAGAGGACCAGGACACCTTGTGTGGAGATTTTGAAACATCGACGTCCCACCAACCAAGTCAGCAGCAATGTTCTGAAAGAGCAATTCTCAATTTAAACTCGCTGGCATTTCCAATCTCATCTCTCTCACTTTTCAGGCTTAGTTAAAAGCACTAATGAAAGACTAAAAGTAAAAATAATGTTTATTCTCTTCAGTAAAAATGTTAAAAAGGAAAAAATAAATTATATATGTTCATTACAAAAAATCTAAAACATGACGTTCATTCAAAATTATGGACAATCCTCGTAAATACTCGACATCATTTCTCTCAATAAATCTTCTTAGTAGTGTTTGTATTCTAGTATCTGCTTCTTTAATTTCAAAGGAATATCGTGCCCTGCTATCAGATGCTCATCGTAAAGGTCCCTTCCTCGCTGAACTTTTCGTAAACTCTCAATATATTTCCAAATAACTGGATGTTGCACATCAAGTTCGCATTGACATCTCCTGTGGACAGCTTTTGCATTATTGTTTGTTTTGTTCTCATTGTTTAAAGTTCTTTCATATAAATTCTACATTCCAACTGGAAAAAGCGGTGGACGCCGACCATTTCCTCTGCGTAATCTTCTACCTCCATAGTTATCCTCGAACCAGTCCAGCAGCGGTTGCAATTCATCTGGAAGCGCATCAGTCAAATGTTCAATAGCTTCATGAATGTTTTCAATGTGAATAAATGCAAGACCAATGATCATTTTAGCTCTGAAAGAAAACTCTGAGTCAGTGTTATACTTTCTCAAGTGTCTTTTTAACATTTTTACTGAAGGGAATAAACATTATTTTTAGTTTTATTGCTTTGATTAATGCTTTTATCGAAGCCTGAAAAGGAATAAATATGAGCTGCGCTGAAATAGTTCTGCGCCTAAATGGGTCTGCGGCAAAATGGACAGCACCAAACAGACCGCACCAAACAGAATGAAGTATTCAGTAAATTACACAGCACAGGGGGACGCCATATAACCATCCCAGACTGTTATGCAGAAGCAGGGACACCCTGGGTCGCTGTCAGGAAATGCAGAGTAGAGATCATTACTCATTTTGTGTTTGGAAAGCTGTAATGAGTGGAGTTCTTCAGGGATCTGTGTGAGGTCATCAACAAATTAAAATCTATTCTAATGAATTGGATGAAGGAGATGGAGCACGGTTTGATCATGCACCAGAATAATCATTCAATAAGATGTCAAATGGAGACAGAGCGTCTTCAATGGGATACAGACAGTGGGAGGGCAGAGCGTCTGCAATGGGATACAGACAGGGGGAGGGCAGAGCGTCTGCAATGGGATACAGACAGGGGGAGGGCAGAGCGTCTGCAATGGGATACAGACAGGGGGAGGGCAGAGCGTCTGCAATGGGATACATACAGGGGGAGGGCAGAGCGTCTGCAGTGGGATACAGACGGGGGGAAGGCGGACCATCTGCAATGGGATACAGACAGGGGACGGCAGAGCGTCTGCAGTGGGACACAGACGAGGAAGGGCAGAGCTTCTGCAGTGGGATGCAGACAGGGGACGGCAGAGCGTCTGCAATGGGATACAGACAGGGGGAGGGCAAAGTATGAGCAATGGGATGCAGACAGGGGGAGGGAAGACTGTCTGCAATGGGCTATAGACGGAGGATGGCAGACCGAGGGCAGTACATCTATAATGGGACACAGACAGGGAAGGGCAGAGCCTCTGCAATGCGATACAGACGGCTGAAGGCAGTACGTATGTAATGGGATACAGACAGGGAAGGGCAGATCGTCTGTTATGGGACACAGACTGGGGAGGGCACAGCAACTAGCAATGACATACAGACAGAGGATGGCTGTGAGCAAGCCTTCAGCAGAAAAAAAGCAGTGCAATATGTATGTGAAGGAAATTTTCTGTTTTGGGGAAGATGAAACAGCAGAAATTTATTTAAATGCAAGGAGAATGCAGAACTCAGTGGTACAGAGATATTTGTGTGTCTTAGTACATGAATCACATCAAATTAACCTGAAGATCTAGCAAATGATTTGGAAGGTAAATGTCATGATCCTGTTTCGTGCAAGGTGTGTTGGGTATGATCTTAGCGATGTTTTCTGCATCAGCACAGGGCATTGCTGAGATTACATCTGTTGTATTATGTGTAGTTATAACTGTCTAAACTGAAAAAAAAACAAAATTGCTTTCGAAATGTCTCAAAGATGTTTCTCTTTACGCATTCTTGGGCTGAAGGCATTACGTTGTGAAGAATTAACAGTTCGGCCTGAGAATGAGGGATGTTTTATTGACCATATAAGATCTTGAGAAGAGTGTAGTTGGTGAATACCGGATGGATATTTCTTCTTGTGTGGAAGAATACAACTGGGGAAATACTTTAAGATTAAGTCAGTTCCAAAGGAAAAGTCATTGGACAGAAACATTGAATTCTGAATTCTCTTCCTACATGCTGACAGACAGGCTGAACTTTTCCAGCAATTACTGTATATGTTTTAGAATATTCATTTTAACACAGATATTGTGAAGACATGAAACGCTTATTTTTACATTATGCAAGCACATATTAACACATCTTCAAAACAAGTATGACCATTTATTGTGAATGAATTGATTCTGCAATAACGCACTGACCTGGAGTCGAGAATGTAATGGAGTCATATAGTTTGGACAATGTTCAAAAAGAGCTCACGGAGTTCAGTGTGGGACTGATAACGTTATTGATTTAACTTACAGATGGAAAATGTAGCCTACCTGTGGAGAAACATTCTATTGCTCCCTTTCTGTTTCCCTATCGCTCATCACAGCAATGTTTGGGAGTGAAAAAAAGCCCAGTCGTCTTTCCCACGAATGGAGGATTCTTGATGAGGATTCATTGGAATCTGCCCATTACCTGAAGCAAAACAATTCAGCCAAATTCAACTGTTTCATGAAGAAATCCCATTGTCAGAAGGCTGTGCAAGTAGAATAACTACAGAAGTAATTATCCAACTCGATAGTGAGGGGAACAGACAGGAGATTCTGTGGCTGCAAATGGGAATCCGGAATGGTGTGTAGCCTCCCACATGCCCAGGGCCCAGGATGTCTCAGAGCTGCTGCAGAATGTTCTCACCGGGGGTGGGGGTGGGGGAAGCAGCCAGAGGTCATTGTGCACATTGGTACAAAGGACAGAGTGACACAGGTAGAAATCGTGATGACATCCTGCAGAGTAATTATAGAGAGCTAGGGAAAAGGAGAAAAGACATGGTAATATCCACTTTACTTCCAGTTCTCCGTGCTAGTGAGGGTAAGAACAGGAGGATATGGCAGATAAAGGAGTGGCTAAAGAATTGGTGCAGGGTGCAGAGATTTTTGGATTACTGGGATCTTTTGTGTGGCAAGGTGACGTGTTCAGGAAGGACGGGTTGTACCTGAACTGGAAGGGGACCAGTATCCAAGCAGGCAGGTTTGCAACTGCTGCAAGGGAGGGTTTCAACTCGATTGGCTGGGGTTGGGGAGGGGTGGGATCCTCAACAGCAGGGAGGCAAGTGCGAGACTAGAAGGAGATATAGTAATCAGAAACAATAAAATGAAGAGACAGGTCAGGCTAGACAACGACAGGGAGCAAGGAATGTCTGTTGGATTAAATTGCAACTGTTTCAATGCAAGATGGCTGACAGGTAAGGCCGATGAACTCAGGGCGTGGATCGGTGCGTAGGACTGGGATATTATCCATTATTGAAACATGGCTAAGGGAGGGACAGCACCGGCAGCTTAAAGTATCAACGTACAGGTGTTTTATACGGGACAGAGATGGTGGAAGGAGGGGACAGGGAGTTTCATTTTTGATTGAGGCGAGTAACACAGCAGTAATCAGAGATAAAATAACTGATGGATCATCCTGTGAGGATTTGTCTGGGGAGCTAATAAATAAGAAGGGAATGGTGATAGGATTTGGATTGTACTAAAGGCCCCCAAATAATAAACAAGGAATTAGGGGAACAAAAATATGTCGACAGACTGCGGAGACTTGCAGGGCCAATAGGATTGCGTTAGTAGGAGATTTTAATTTTCCTAACATAGACTGGGAATGACAGAGAATTAAGACCTGAGATGGGGTGAATTTATTAAGTGTGTTCAGAATAGTTTCGTCAAGCAATAAGTAGAGGTGCAACTCGGGAAGGGACGAAGCGTGACCTACTCTAAGATCTAGGGCAGGACAGGTGACTGAGTTGAGAGTGGGGGAGCATTCTGGGACCCATGACCATGGTTCTATTAATTTTTAAATAGTTATGGAGAAGGACAAAACTGCTCCACATGTTCAAGTTCAAACTTGGGGCAAGGCGAATTTTGATGGAATTAGACAGGAGCTTGTAGGGGTTGGTTGGAAGAGTTTGTTTGCAGGCGAAGGGACCTCCTGCAAGTGGGAGGCCTTTAAAAGTAAAATGTCTACAGTTCAAGGTGTATATGTTCCTGTGAGGGTAAAAGGAAAGGTTGGTAGGAAGAGGGAACCACGAATGTCAGGAGATAATGAGGCTTTGACCAGCAAAAAAGAGGCGTGGCTAAGGTCCAGGCAGCTGGGATCGAATACCTGGATACAGTAGTTTACTGAAGAAGGAAATCAGGAGGGCGAAAAGGGGGCACAAGATAGCTTTGGCTGAGAAGATTAGGGTGAATGCAAAGAGGTTCATTAAGTATATTAAAGTAAAAGGAATAACTAAATGAGAAAATTACCCCTCAAGATCCAAAGTGGACATGCATGTCTAGAACCGTAGGAGATTTGCGAGATTCTCAATGGATATTTCTCCTCTGCCTTTACCGTGGAGTAATACGTGAAGACTTGGGAGCTTAACAAAGGTCGTGGGGTTATCTTGGGGTGAGTCCATATCACAGGAGAAGACGTGTTGGATACATTAGAATGTATGAAGATGGATCAATCTCCTGGTCCTAAACAGATGCATCCAAGAACACTGCAAGAGGCTACAGATGAAACTACGGGGACCCTGGTTGATATTTTTGCATCAGCGTTAGCTACAGTTTAGGTTCCAGAATATTGGAGAGTCGCAAATGTGGTGCCATTATTCAAGAAGGGAAGCAAAGAAAAATCTGGGATCAATAGACCAGGAAGTCTAAATCTGTGGTATGTAGGTTACATGAGAAGACTCTGAGGGATGAGATATACATGCATTTGGAAAAATAAGGGTTGATTAGAAATAGTCTTTTTGACAGATTCCCTATAGTTTGGAAACAGGCCATTTGGTCCAACAAGACCACACCGATCCTCCAAACTAACCCACCCAGTCCCATTCTCCTACTCTATATTTACCCCTGACGAATGCACATAACACTATGCGTAACTTAGCATGGCAAATTCACCTGACCTATATAAATTTGGATTGTAGAAGGAAAGTGGAGCACGGAGAGGAAACCGGCACAAACACAGTGAGAATGTGCAAACTCCACACAGATAGTCACCCGAAGCTGGAACCAAACCCGGATCCATGGCACTATGAGGCAGCAGTACTAGCCACTCAACCACCATGCCACCCTTACTTTTTTCAACACAGTTCAATGACACAGGGACAAAATTTATTCTGCCCTTCATCCATGATGCACGTTCCAGTATCACATACCATGGATAATTTATTTTCCACTGAAAATGTCATCATATTATTATTTATTATTTAGTTTGTTATTATTAATAATTATTATTAATAGATGTTTTTAGACTGGAAATATTTTGTGAGTGGGAGATCATGCCGGTCAAATTTGTTTGAGTTCATTGATGAAGTGACCAGGAATGTTGATGAGGGCAGGGTGGTCGACATAGTCTGTATGGTTTTCACGGAGGCCTTTGACCAGGTTACCATTGATAGGATGGTCTGGAAGGTGAGAATCGCATGGAATCCAGAGGGAGCTGGCAAATTGGACACACAATTGGCTTCATGCTGGTAAGCAGAGGGTAATAGTGGAAGTATGCTCTCGGACTGGAGGCCTGTGACACATGAAGTGCCTCAGGGGTCGCTGCTGGGCCCGTTGCTGTTTGTTATCTTAATCAATGATATTCTTCCGAATGTACAAGGCATGATTAGGAAACTTGAAGATGACACTAAAATAGGTGGTATCATGGACAGTGAGGACGTATATCAGAAATTGCACCAGGACCTTGTTCAAACTGGAGAAGTGGGCCGAGGAATATTTTGGCAACGCTAGATCAAGGTAGGAGTTTCATGGCGATTTGTAGGACCTTAAGGAGTGTAGCAGAGCAGAGGAACCATGGAGTTTAGGTCCACCGTTCTCTGAAAGTTGGGTCATAGTTAGACATGGTAGTGAAGTAGGCTTTTGCCACCCGAGCATGCATCGTCAGGACATGGAGGAGAGCAGTTTGGAAGTTATGTTGCAGTTATACAGGATGTTGGTTAGGCTGCACTTGTCGTGTTGTGTTCAGTTTTAGTCACATTGCAATCGGAAGGATGTTTTTAATTTGGAATGTGTGCAGACGGAATTTACAAAAATGTTGCCAGGACTCAACAGTATGAATTAGAGGGAGAGGTTGGACAAGCGAGGACTTTTTTCTTTCGAGAATAGGAGACTGAGAGGGATCTTAAAGAAGATTACATGGTTAGCGTGAATGGATCCAGCCATTTTTTCCTAGAGTTGGGGAATCGAGGAGGAGAGGGCATCAGTTTAAGGTGAGAGGGGAAAGAATAAAAGGGAACCTGATGGAAACTGTTTTACACAGAGATTGGTACACAAAGGGAATGAGCTGCCAACGGAAGTGGTTGAAGCATTTATATTAACGATATTTAAACGGCATTTGGGCAAGTACATGGACAGGAAAGGACGAGAATGGTATGGGCCAAGCGCTGGGAAATGAGGTAGTGTGGTTGGATATTTGGGTCAGCATGGACGAGTTTGGACCAAAGGGCCTCTCTGACTCTCTCCATGCTGTAGGACTTGATGACTCTGCAAATAGAACAGCATTTGAGTCAAACTGTTATTTTTCCTTTGGTCATGAGTTTGAATCATATTTGGACAATATTCTTTCAAGTTAACTTTGCAGATATTTTGCTTTTCAGTTTGTTATCAACAATACGTGTGTGTGTCCGTGCGTGTGCATGTGTCTGTGTGTATGTGTGTGTGCGTGCCTGTGTATGTGTCTGTTTGTGTGTGTGTATGTGTGTGTGTGTCTGCGTGTATTTCTCAGTATTTTTCAAAGAAAAATATCAATGTACATATTTGCAATATCCTCTCGTCATTCCTCTCTCCACCATAGTTTGAGCAACTTTGTTTTGGTCATAAACGTGTTGTTTTAGCAGATTAAAGAAATCTGCCTGATTTGTTCCTAGCACTGACCCTGACACACTCTGAGAACTATATCATTGGCCATATCACCAACATAGTAATAATTATTTTTTGTGGTCAGTATCAGCCAACGTTAGTGTCGAGGAGTTCGTTGGAGGAGAGTCTGAGGGATAGGATTTACATCTATTTAGAAAGACAAGGACTGATTAGGGACAGTCAATATGGATTTGTGTGATGGAAATCATGGCTAATTAATGTGATTGAGTATTATGAAGAGGTGACAAAGAAGATTGAAGAATACACTGTGGTAGATATTGTTTACAGAGACTTCAGTAAGGCATTTAATAAGGTTCCCCATCGTAGACAGATTACTAAAATTAGGTTATATGTAATCTAGGAAAAGCTAACCAATTGGATAGAAAATTGGATTGAAGGTAATGGATTGTTTTCCAGACTGAAGACCTGTGGCCAGCGGTCTGCTGAAAGGATCAGTGCTGAGCTCACTGCTTTTCATCACGGATATAAACAGCGTTGAAGTGATTATCAGAGGCATGGTCAGTAAGTTTACAGATAACATTACCAAAGTGGTGCAGTGGACAGTAAAGAAGATGATCTCAGAATATAACGGGATCCTTGACCATCAATGAGCCAAGAACTGGCAGATGGAGTTTCATTTAGATATTTGTGAGGTTTTGCATTTTGGTAAGTTAAAGCAGGGTAGTGCCCTGGGGAATGTTGCTGAACAAAGAGAACTACGGGTGAAGATTCATAGTTCCTTGTAAGTGGAGTTTAGGTCGGTAGAGTGGTGAGGAACGTGATTGGCATGCTTGCCTTAATCGGTCAGAGCATTGAGTATAGGAGTAGGGGTAGGGTGTTGCGCTTGTACAGGACGTAGGTGCGGCCACTTTAAGAATACTGCGTACATGTCAGTTGAGTCTGCTAAAGGATGGATTTTGTTAAGTTTGAAAGGGTGCAGAAAAGATTTACAAGGATTTTCTGGAACCTAAGGGTTTGAGCTCCAGGGAGATGATGAACAGGATGAGGCTTTTCCCCCTGGACTGTCAGAGGCTGAATGGTGACATGACAGAGGTTTAACAAGTCCTGAGGGACATGGATAGTCTGAATGGGCAAGATCTTTTTCCCAGTGTAGGTGCAACCAGAACTAGACGGCATAGGGTGAAGGTGACAGGGCAAAGACTTAGAAGGGACCTGAGGGGAAACAAATTCATACAGAGGCTGGTGGATGTACTGTCAGAGGAAGTGGTGAAAGTGGGTTCAATTACACGTTTAAAATGTATCTGGATAGGTACATAAATAGAAATGGTTAAGAGGGATGTGTGTCAAATGCTGACAAGTTGGACGAGATCTGATTAAGATGCCTGATTGGCCTGGACAATTTGGACGAAAGGATCTGTTTCCACGCAGTTTGACTCTCTTATTCTCACAACAGGATGAGGGAAAATTCATAAAGGGCCATTCGAATGGGAATTCTCTTCCCCAAAAGTTTGTTGTGTCTCTCTGATTACAAGTATTCACAGCTGAGTTATCTAAAGTTTTGACAGAGAAGTGTTTCATGGATAATGGGTCACAGGCAGGAAAATGAGGCTGAGACCACCATCTGATCAGCCACATTCTTAATGCCTGGTGGAGAAGGCTCAAATTCTCTAATGACCCACTTCTCCTCCTTAGTCCCATGTTTCTGCATTCCATTCAACACCTCAAACCTGCGAGCAATGGCTTCCCCTCTCTGAACTTGTGCTTCATTTGTTGATCATGTTGTAGACCCAGATTCACTGCGAATACAGCCCCCACATCTCACCCAGCGATGGCCCACAAAATCCGCTTGTCTCACTGATTGCAACATTCCATAAAAGACCTTCCAGGAAAATAACACCAACTAACTTTCCAATAACAGAATGGGAGAACATCAGAAACAGAGGCAGGTCATTCACATCCTAAGCCTGTCTTGCCCTTCACTAAGATCAATCTGACCTGCTCCAAGTCTCAAATCTTCCTCAATGTCCAAGTCTTCTTGAGCACTTCCATAGAACACAGAACAAAGAACAGTACTGATTTGAAGATGCCGGTGTTGGAATGGAGTGAACACAGTTAGAAATCACACAACACCAGGTAATAGTCCAACAGGTTTCTTTGGAAGCACACTAGCTTCCTCAGCGTCGCCCCTTCATCAGGTGATAGTGGAGGGCTCAATCCTAACACAGAATTTATAGCACAAACTTGCAGTGTGATGGAACTGAAATTATACATCGAAAATTTGATTGTTAAGCCTTTCATCTGTTAGAATACCATGATAGTGTCTCTTCTTTCATATGTAAATCACAAAACCTTTTTTTAAAAGTTGCATTCTCAGGTTAACTGTTAACAATGGTGATGCCGAGACAATATGGTGAAAGTGTTGCCTCCCTGTGTTCTCTCTCTATGCCATGATGTTTACATTGATTTTAATCTAAAAAGTGAGATAACGGTGTTTTACATGAATTCATGCAGTTTTTGAGCTCAGAGTTCTATATGAATGCATACAGTTCGGACCTTCATCACTCGACGTTTTGCCATTTATCCTCCTCTAAGATCAGACTAATCTACATGCTTCCGTTCACTTTGTTCCATGTGCCTATCCAAGAGTCTCTTACGTTTCCCTCACGTATTTGACTCTACTATCACTGCTGGCAGCGCATTCGACTCACCCACCACTCTCTGTGTAAAGAATCTACCGCTGATATCTCCCCTAAACCTTCCTCCAATTGTCTTAAAATTATGTCACCTCGTCATAGATATTTATGCCCTGGGAAAATGCTTCTGGCTATTCACTCTCTCTATGACTCTCATCATCTTGTACACCTCCAGTGAGAAAAGCCCTCGCTCCTCATGGTTTCCTCATAAGACCTGCCCTCCAGTTCAGGCAACATCGTGGTAAATCTCCTCCTGGTAAGTCACACTTAGTTAGAATTAATTATGACCTCTCCACTTTTTAGAGTCATTCATTGCACAAGGGAAGATGATTATCATTGGTGGGCATCAATCATCTCAGCCGTGGGACACATCTGCAGGAGATCCTCAGCGTGGCTTCCTCAGCCCAGGCATCTCCAGTTTGTCATCACATGATCCCTACAGTGTGGAAGAAGTCTATTCAACCCATTGAGTCCAAACTGAGCAGATTAGATTCCCTACAGTGTGGAAACAGGCACTGCGGCCCAACCAGTCCACAACGACCCTCTGAAGAGTAACCCACCCAGACACATTTCCGTCTGACTAATGCACCTAACATAATGGACAATTTAGCATGGCCAATTCACCTGGCCTGAACATCTTCGGACTATGGGAGGAAACCGGAGCACCCGGAGGAGACTTATGCAGACAAGTGGGGAACGCGGAAACTCCACACAGACAGTTGCCCACGGCCGGAATCGAACCTGGGACCCTGGTGCTGTGAGGCAGCAGTGTTAGCTGCTTAGCCACCGTGCCAGCAGAAGAGGGGGCATTTACTGAAATTTACAAAATTTCCAGGACAAGTTGTCCCTCTTCACCTCTTGAAACAGTCTGTGACCATGTACAGCAAGACGTGGACAACATTCAAGATCTTACTGTTAAAGTCTGGGTAACATTTATGTAACAGCACAGTACATTTACACAGTAAAACGAGAATTTTATTCAGCACCTCAATCTGGTTTCACAAGAATATGGGGAAGCAATTCATCCCATCAAAACTACTGCACAAGATGAAGGATGGACCATTCAGTCCATCCTGCCCGTTGCACAGGAAGACAGGGAGTCTGTTCTCTCCCACATGTGATGTACATGGGATCAGAAAGAGCCATTTCACACCCGGAGTCACTTACAAAGGAACAGGAAGAGGTTATTCAGCTTGTCAAACCACTAATAAAGGAACAGGGAAGTGTCAGAGATGCTCCAACATCACAAACAAATGGAGCAGGGGCTACACAGATAGACTGCTCCGAATTGATCCACACGGCCTAATTACTCATGGTATATATGTGTTACTTGAACATGGGTTTCTGGCAGTCGGAATGAAGGCAACATTTTTAGGCATTCTACAAGTTGTCTTCCATCTCCAAGAAGGCAGACCCATGGCCTCCGTGGAGGTGGGAAACCGGTGGGGAATAACTAACTGTTTCAGAATGAAGGTATTTTGGCTGCTGACAGGATTGTGTACAAAGTGACATTCAATGCAGTGTCACACAGTAACTGTGCATTAAAGTGTTCAGAGTTCATTCAGAGCCTGCACCTCTCTGTCAATCGACATGGGAGCTCTTCCGATGCACATAAACTGTCGTGAATCAAACATCCAATGAAAAGTATGACATTGTCACCCCATTCAGCTATTTGGGACATAATGAGTTTCTGTCCATACCCATCAAGCTTCAACTTCTTATTCTCTCATAGCGCTAAAGACTAAACACATAGTTACTGCACTCTCTCCTCATGGTAACATCATGCCAGTGTTTAGTCTGGTCAAACTCCCGTACACTCTCTCAGTGACAAAGGGATCATTGTTTATAAAGCAGACCAAACCTTTACACAAAGCACCAAATACTTTCTCAACAAACCATGATCATTGGGAAAGATATTCTAACTTTGATACTTCAATCATTTTGCCTGAAGAGCCACATATCATTAACTTCCTGCCCCCGTATGAATTCTGTCAGTGACTTATGACCAAGGACATCCAGGTCCTTTTCAACAAAAGCACTCGCCAACCTCTCTACCATTTAATAAATATAAATGTACATGATGATATTTGTTGTTCACACCTGAATTATTTTTATACCTTGTCAACAGCTATTGCCCAAAAACTGATCCTGCTGCCACCCATCAATCCTTCAGTCCAGAGAAAAACAGTATTCTTCTCGTATCTCCATTACCCAATTTTTAATCCATGTGGTATATATTCCACCACTACCTACCCATGGACTCTAACATTCCCCATTCACCTGTATTCAAACATGTCAAACGTCTTCTAAAAATACAAATACTCCACTCCCATTGGTTCTCAACTGTCAATGTCACAACGGACAATCTCCATAAACAGGTTTATCAAAGATCATTTCCCTTTCCTGAATTTAGGCAGAATGTACCAAATTATATAATTATTCTCCAAGTTTCTAGTTGTCACATTCCTTATAAAAAGTTCCAATATTTTTTTTCCCTCAGCTGACATCAAGCTATTTAGTTTTCTGTTTTCCTTCTCCATCCTGTTTTCAATAATGAAGTTTACAATAGTTGTTTTCCAGTCTGCAGCATCCTTTGCAGAATCTAACTAGCTTTGAAGAATAATCAGTAATTCTTTCATTAGCTCTGTTCTCATCTCAATCACTCTGGGATGGAGCTCATCAGATGCAGCAACTTATGAAACTTCAATTCAATTAGATTTTCAATAACATACTCTTCATTACTTCTGATTTCCTGCAGTTTCCCATTTTTACCAGTCATTCTTTTCCCCAATATTTCTGGAAATTAGTTTCTGAACCTTCCTCTGTGGAAATGGAACCAAAGCATTCCTCTCAGCAGGTAGATGGCTTCAGTCAGCTCGTGAATACATTGGAGGACTGCACTTCAGA
This sequence comes from Chiloscyllium punctatum, assembly GCF_047496795.1. NCBI lineage: Eukaryota > Metazoa > Chordata > Chondrichthyes > Orectolobiformes > Hemiscylliidae > Chiloscyllium > Chiloscyllium punctatum. The sequence goes on from NC_092744.1 coordinate 105,991,219, forward strand.
GATGGTGGATATATTACCCACTGCTGCCTGCAAAGTTCCAGTATCAATCCAGTTTAATTCATCGTGAGTGCCAGCACAGTCCTGTCCCTGGTATGAGACTACAGGTTATAATGAAGGAGGGGATACAGCTCAGTGACAACCTCAATTTTGAGACAAGCTGGTATTACACTTTACACCTGAATAGGTGCAGCTTAGACAAATGTTCCTGGAAACCCCAGAGAGTATAGTACAGTGCCTGCTCCTCCCTGTTTACACAGCTTCCCTTCTTTGTAGTCTCAGCTCCATTTGTTTATCATGGACCCAGCCACACTGTAAATGCAGTATTCAGAGTGGGGTCCCCAGACCCTCGGGGTTCCCTGAATGAACCCAGTAGCTGACATCACAATCCTGAGAACACCATCCACAGCACCTCCACTGACTTTCTAGATGACAGCAGCAAGTCAATTCCCCACACCCACAGTGCATCCATTCAGTGTTGAAAATGCCTCGGTCTCCTCAGTTTCTCTTTCTGGCTGAGAAAGCTGTTACATCTCCACACAGTCGCACAGTAACAATCCCTCTCTCCAGAGAAGCAGTTGACAATGGAACATTACCTTTCTCTCTATCTCAGCGACTGTAAGTATTGCTGATGGAGTCGATCACCACACTCAGAGACGAGAGATAGAGGGAACATAACTCACAGTAAGCAGGGGCATCCCATAATAAATATGATATTCAGGAATATGTGAAAAGGGGAATTGTTAGAATAACATCCCATTCTGTTTTCCTTCCAGTCCATCATCAGCAATCATTTTGCTTGCTTTTCTTCTCTCTCTCTCTCTCTCTCTCTCTCTCTCTCTCTTGCTGGACATCATCCACTCAACACAAACCTTCCACTCACCCTTCCAACCATCCCTGATATAATAATATTATTTCTCAGTTGTATTCAGTTTTGATAGGTTCACTGAACTCGAAACGCTATTTGTGTTTCTTCTGACAGACTGCCTTACCTGCTGAGATTCTCCAACATTCTTTCAAACGGTGGAGAATTTTATTTCAGATCGCCAGCATCCGCATTTCCTTGGTTATTTCACCTTTAATGTTGTTGTTTCGCCGGATGCCAAGGGCAGCATTTGTTGTCCATCCTAACTGCCCTTGACCACGCAGCCATTTGTCAAGGCAATACAGCGGCAACCATATTGTTGTGGACCTGAGGTAACACTTAGTTCAGACAGGGCAAACATGTTAGGTTTCTTTACCAAAGGTTATTAATAAACGAAGAAAAGAAATCCTGATGGTTTATCGTTGCCATGAGTGAAATTAGGTTTCATTCCAATTTTTGTCATTGGAATTTAAATTTAGTCATCGACTGTGGTAGGATTTCAGACAATGGCCTTAGAATCGTAACCCGTGCCTCTGAATTACATAGTCAGTGACATTATTACTCTGTTTAAGATTCCCTGTTGTGAAGTAACTGTAGAGACAAGAACAAGTATGTGGTCAAAATATTTGTAACTGGAAGAGAGGTCAGAAGTGAACTGGAGCCATAAAATCTTTCGTTAACGAAGGGGTAGGTGATGGCGAAGTCAGCAACAGAACTCAGGCAGAGCTGGAGATTGTGGATATTATGAAGGTGGTGTCAGTAGGTTTGAGCACAGAGAGAATATGGAGACAGAAAATAGTTCACGGGTAAAAAGGGACTCAATTTTACGAACAGTCTTGTTCCTTCTCAGATGTTTATGAGTAAGTAGTTTGGAAATGCATGAGAAGGAAGTGGCGTTTGTGACTGAAATTTTATGTATTTGTTAAATATAATCAACCAGAATAGCAAAAACATTCAGAATCATTTATAGAATCGACAGAGATAGACTTACCAGGAACACCAATAATAGCGAGGATGGGATAGTACCCTGCTTGAATAATCATCAGTACGGCTTGTGTCCGCAACTCTAAGCGTGGCCAATCCTGAGAAAGCCAATAAAGACCCCAGGATAAACTCCTGTCCACTGTTGTAACATTACAGTCTAATGTTCCCAGATTCTGATCCATTGTTGGAACATTCCAGCCTAATATTCTCAAATTCAAATCCATTGTTGGAACATTCTAATGTTCTCAGATTCTGGTTTCTCTCTCTTTCTCGATAGTCTTGTTGAGGTTGACTCTGCGCCGAATACTATGGCATTATAAGTTGAAAGAAGTCCCTAATTATGGAAGAGGGAAAGCCTCCAGTGAGCCAGTTAGGTCCAGGAAGACTGATATTAATCACAGAGGATGTTGGATTCCTTGGATGCTGCCTGACCTGCTGCGCTTTTCCAGCAACACGTTTTCAGCTGCTATTAATCACAGTCACAGAACAAACAGCTCCAGTTAACCCATTTCACGGCAACTCTGATATATCACAATAATTGGTGTGGGTGGGATTTTGATATCGATGATTATTGGTATAATGGCATATCTCCAGTTGTAAACATAGAGGTGGGGGAGCGAGATAAATCTTTCTTTTCACAAGCTCAATGATTCTGCAGTGTTTTGGCAGTGTAGGAATTGCTGGGCTCCCGAGGCCGTTTGTGTCTGATCACCAGGCCTGCTGCATCTTTTCATTTTATTTATTTATGTTTAACTTTGACTTTTGTCTGTCCAGCATTTAACGCTGAGGTGGGTTGAGGCATTTTTGAGAGACACCTACAGGGCCATAGACGATGTAGATACAGTCTTGCAGCCGCTGCCTGGTCCTGTGGAGTGATGGTCGAACTCTCACAGAACCAGGATTCTTAGTTTTACCTTTTGGTAGTTATTGCGGGGGTCTCAGCAGAGTTGGAAGGCAATAAATCTCTCCCGGGTGCTACACACTCTCTCTGTGATTTCTCTCAGAACTGTCTATTGATGGTCTTTACTCCTGGATTGGAGAACTGCATGTGAGACAATCTGTTTCCTGCATTTGTTTTTTGAAAAAAGTGTGCTTATTGGACGATACCATATTGGAGCAGTTACTGTATAACTATTAAGTAAACTATTATTCGCTAAGTTTTCCAACAGAATTAAGTTATTGCAAGTTCCTCTTCCTTTTGTTGCCTTTTCTCGACAGTATTCGAATAAATAGTGTTTTGCTTAATGTTGAATATTTTTACCAAATCAATTCTATCTGAAACACATCACCTCACAATTACCAGTGGAATGGGCCGAGCTGGAGGAGTGATAATCATGTAAGGAATTATATCGGATACTGAATCCACCTCTCCGATCCAGCCCGGATACGTATTAGCCCTGATGTGACCCACTCAGCATGAAGCACTGCGTAGACCACGCTGGTGTACTGCTCAGCAATCCGTCCAGGATCTAACAATGTTTAGAACTCACCAGCTCACGACTTATCTGTCCAACAGGCACTGATCTATAAACTTGGACTAGATAATCTTTTCAGCACAGGGCGCTGTGCAGAACACACAAAGGCATTGTTCTATACACACGGACTGGATCTCTGTGCAGCATGGGGAGCTGTGCAATGAATAGCAGTGAATTTATCTAATAATGTGGAGCAGTTATCTTCCAAGCATACACAGCTATGTACACCAATCACTGCATTGCTGCGTAACACTGTGTTAGATCACTGCCCAGCGCGGGGGACCTTGCAGCTCATGCTGCAAATGAGAGGATGTGCAGGTTCCTCAATTTACAGCTCCATATCTACATTGTGGTATGACACAGGGGTGCTGTGGATGTGAAACTCACTGCCGGAGAGAGATGGCGGGGGCATCAGTTTAAATACCAACAAATCGGAGGAGCTTGGTTAAAAGAGAGGGGGAGATTGAGAGAGGATTTCACAGAAGGATCTGATGGTATGTTTAAAAATTGTGGAATGAGAATATTTCGATAGTATCTTGCAATATAGGCCACTGTTTCCAGGAATGATGGGTGAGCAGGATATTGGAATAAGTTAATATGATGGAGAGTTTTGGATAAACATTTGCCCTGCAGTGTTGTAACTGGGAGTGGGATCAGCAGAGTCTTCGACTCATTGGGCTGAATCGAACAATAATTTGTCTCAGTGCCATTTTCATTGAGTGTGACAGAAGGAATGTCTGCACGAGGCAGAGCTAGTTGCCTGGTGTTATCTTATCGAACTCACCTCGTTACCTACCCACCCCACCCCACAGTATCCCTCTCATTCAATACCAGCCCGATTTTCCCAGACATCACGGCTGGAATTACACACCATCGCTCGAGTACCCCTGGATATTCAGTGATCCGTGCCACTGCTGCCATCGTTAAAAGGCCAATGGGCACACAGTTGAGCTTTCTCAGTTTGGAGCTGCCATGCACAGTTTACCCCGAGCATGGCAGATTGGGAAATTAGACCACAGCTTGTCGACAGGGGCACGGAATTCCTGGTGAATTGTCTAGTATAGAGCGGGACCAATCTCTTCCCAGAGGGAGCCGCACCACCAGACTCATCAAACATGATCTGAGCACACCACTCAGCTGAGTGCAGTATCTGCAGTCCATAGAAAAGTCCAGCAATACAGTAAAAGCATCAATAACCTTCTCCGCTCTGTCAGGATAAGAGTCACCGTATTCTCTCTACTCTCTCACACTCACTGTATATCTGTTAGCGCCTTCCCCAGAATAAGGCTCCATCACTCTCACCACTGCAATGCAGCACCTTCTCTCTCCCTCTCTCTCACCTACGCAATACCCCCACATGGTTATAAAATGTTCTTATGAGTGCTGTTTCTAGAATTCTCTGGATGATGTCATTTGTACAATGTTCCAGATAATTTTCAAAATAAATCAACTTTAGCAAAATTTTCATCCTCCAGTATGTAATGCATTAGAGGAAGGAGCAGAGTTTTACTTTTTTCAAAATCACTCAGGATGAAAGTGCCTCATGAGGCCATTAAGCCTCTCAAATATGTTCCATAATTCAGACAAAGGGAACACCTAAACACTTGAAGACTCACTCTCTTCTTGAAGACAGGCGCCACATTGGTGTTTCGCCAGTTTCACTGGAACACGCCTGTAATATCGAGAGTTATGGAATATTTCACACAGTGCCACCAGTCACTGTGTAACCACTTCTTCTAAAGCAAGCTATGAATTGCTGATGAGCTGTTTACCCTTGGACTTTTCTGTTTGAGAAAGGCCTTGTTTGTTTTGTTAGAGACTACGCAAAACTTTCATCTGACTACAATTTTTATTTATAATGTTGAATCTATTTGTGCCTACCCTGTGAGGAACGATGTAAAATACTGTTTTAAATTCTCTGCCTGTTCCCTGAAACCACTTCCCCAGTCACATCCTCCAGGTGTCCCACATATTCTCTCCTGCCTTTCTTCCAAGGGTCACAGATAGATCATGAACTTTTTAAATTTGATATGGGAAAACTCTTGCGGTTAGTTTCTTTTCATATATCTTGCCAGTTTTGGAAAACTTTTCTTTGTATTTTGTTTTATACAAACTGCTTCTGGTTCCAGAAGTAAACTTCCCAAATATGGCCACGCCAGACATCCCCACTCTGAATTCTTCAGTTTGTGATTGATTAGCAAACTTCACAGTCTTTGTGCATCATGGGTGGTTCATCTTCACATCTTCATATCATCTTCTTTTTGACCAGAGTCAATCATTACTGAGCGTTATTAAGCAGTATCTGCTTAAATGATTCCCCCACCCCCCACACATCTGCTGACCTTCACCTGTGTCTGTTTTCACACTCCGTATTTGACTAGATATATGACATAAATCTGCATTTGAAATACCTGGCTCTTTTCAATCATTGAGGGGGAACCTATGTATGTGGCTGAACATGTGATCAGCTGAGGGTGTCTCCATTCTCCCAGTTTCCCTGCCTCTGTCATTTCTGTGAGATGATGCCGCATTCCTTTGGGAAGGTTCATACATGTCATCCTTTTCATTCAAACGAGAAAACCCTTCACTCTGATTGACTGAGCTTTCAGCTGTGTCTGTCCCGTCTCCCTCATTTCTGCCCTCACTCCGTCCCCTCCTTCCCAGAACAATGATAGATCTCCCTTGTCCTCACTTCCTACTGCACTAGGATCTACATTCACTGAATCATCCTCCACCGCTTCCACCACCTCCAGCAGGACAGCACCATCAAACACGTCTTCCTCTCTAGTCCACTGTCGGTATTCCACAGGGACCACTCCTTCTGTGGCACCCTCCATCATCCCGTACACTTCCCCACACCCCCATGGCACCTTCACATGTAAATACAGAAGATGCAACATTTGCCCATTCACCTCTTCCCTCCTCACTGTCCAAGGCCCTAAACACACCTTCCAGGGAAAGCAACATTTCACTTATGCACGTTCAATCCAGTCTCCTGTCATTGCTGCGCACAATGCAGTCTCCTTTACACTAGTGAACCAAACAGAACCTGCTTTGAGGAACATCTCCACTCTGTCTGTATAAATGGCCCTGGCCTTCTGATTGCTCCCCATTTCAATAACCTACATTGCTCTCATGATTATGAGAATGCTTTGAGGAGTTAATGATGGGTTGGACCAGAGAGTGTTACCTATCTGAACTTCCAGAAGGCCTCTGAATTGGTACTGCACAGGAAGCTGCAGAGTAAGATAAGGACCCATGGAGTCAGAGGCCAGATACTACGATTGATAAAAGGTTGGTTCTCTGGCAGGATGCAGAGTGAGAATAAAATTGTCCCTCTCAGGACGGCAGCCGGTGCCTACCAGTGTTCCACAAGAGCCAATGTTGGGACCACAACATTTCACTTTGTAGGTTAATGATCTGAGTGGCGGGGCAGAATGCATTCTGGCGACATTTGCAGATGATGCAAAGATAGGTGGACGGGCATATAGTATTTAGGAGGCAGGGAGCCTGCAGAAAGATTTCGACAGTTTAGGAGAGTGGGAAAAGGAGTAGCAGATGGAACACAATGTGGGAGAGTGTGAGGTCATGTACTTTGGTATGAAGAATGGCATGGACTATTTACTAAATGGGAAAAAAAATCAGAAATCTGAGTAACAAAGGGACGTGGATTCCAAGCCCAGGATCCGCCTTATATACACTTGCAGGTTGAGTCAGTAGTTAAGAAGGCAGATATAATGTTGTCATTCATCTCGAGAGGAGTAGGATATAATGGTGGGGATTCTGAGGCTTTCTAAGGCTCTGGTCAGACCACATTTCCAGTATTTTGTGCCTCATACCTCAGGAAGGATGGATTAGCCTTGGTGTGTGTCAAGAGAAGGTTCACCAGAAATGACAAGCTTAACACATGAGGAACGTTGGAGAACTCTGGGTTTATACTCGATGGAGATTAGAAGGTTGAGGGGGGATCAAGTTGAAACTTACAGAATACTGAATGACCTGGATACAGACAAAATTAGGAGGACGTTTGCACTGGCAGGAGGGCGCAGGCTTAGAGCAAAGGGAAAATCCATTAGAATGAAGATAAGATGAAACGTCTTTAACTAGAGAGTGGTGAAATTGTGGAATTCCTTACCACAGAAGGCTGCGGAAACCAGATCATTTGGCACCAACGATATAGTCAGGAAAGGGACTGAGGATCTGAAAAGTGACCTCAGAGAGTTAGTTTGGAAGCTGAAGAGCAGGACGAGTAGAGTAGTGATCTCAGGTTTGCTACCAGTGCCACGAGCTCGTGAGATGAGGATGAGTCAGCGAATGCAGCTTTACACGTGACTGCGAGGTTGGTGCAGGAGGGAGTGCTTCAGATACCTAGGCATCAGGATACATTCTGGATAAGGTGGGACCTGTACATGAAGGACGGGTTGCACCTGAACTGGAGGGGCACAAATGGCCTGTTTGAGAGGTTTGCTTGTGTGATTCTGGCGGGTTTAATCTAGTTTGGCAGGGGGTTAGGAATAAGACCACATGCCTGAGACGGGGTTAGTTGCAGACGGGACAGTGAGAGGGTTTATTGAACCTATCAGGAAGGTTTCTCACGCAATGAAACAAAGGGATCAGGAAAGGTGCGTCTGCTTTAATGCAAGGAATGTCCAAAATAAGAGTCTGAAATTAGAGCATGGATCAGTACTTGGGGCTACGATGTCATGGCCATAACGGACACGTAGGTTTCAGAGGGACAGGGACAGTTGCTTGATGTTCCAGGGTTTAGAACTTTTTAAAATCTTTCGGGGAGGCACGGTCAGCGCAGTGGTGAGTACTGCTGCCTCACAGCGCCAGAAAACCGGGTTCAATTCCCACCTCAGGGAACTGTCTGTGTGGAGTTTGCCATTTTCCCCGTGGGTTTCCTATGGGTGCTCCTGTTTCCTCCCATAATCCAAAAATGTGCAGATTGGGTGAATATGTCGTGTTAGGTGAAGGGGTAAATGCAGGGGAATGGTTCTGAGTGGGTTGCTCTATGGAGGGTTGATGTGGACTTGTTGGGCTGAAGGCCTGTTTCCACACTATAAGTAATCTAATCGAAAAAAGAACAGGGTGGGTGGAAAATGAGGAGATGGTATAGCATTGCTTATCAGAGAGTGCGTCACAGCTACAGAAATGAAGGTTGTTGAGGAAGATTTGTCTACTCAGTCAGTATGGGTGGAAGTTCGGAACAGCAAGGGAACAGTCACCGCATTTGTGGGTTCCTATAGACCACGTAATAGCAGTGGAGAGATTGAAGATCTCATAGCCGGGCAGATTCTGGGAAAATGCAATAGTAGCAGGATTATTGTTATGGGTGATTTCAACTTTTCCAACATCAACTGGAACCTCCTAAGGTGCAGATGGTGTGGATGAAGCCGTTTTTGTCAGGTGTGTTCAAGAGGGTTTCCTTGCTCAGTATGCAGACAGACCGACGAGGGGAGAGGCTATTTTGGATTTGGTGCTCGACAATGAGTCAGGATAGGTGTCAGAACTCACGGTGGACGAGCACTTTGGTGAAAGTGATCACAAATGCCTCACATGTAGCATAGTCTGGGTGAGTGAAAGGAGCATTTTCGGAGGGAAGATATTTAATTCTGGAAAAGGAAATTATGATGCTGTCAGACAGGAGTTGGGAAGTACAGACTGGGAGCAATTGTTTCACAGAAAGGGCACAGCAGACATGTGGAGACTGTTTAAGGAGCAGTTGTTGCGAGTGATACATAAATGTGTTCCTCTGAGACAGGTAAGAAGGGGTAAGATTAAGGAACCTTGGATGACGAGAACAGAGGAACGTCTCGTCAAAAGGAAGCAGGCAGCTTACGTAAACTGGTGGAAGCAAGGATCTAGCACAGCTTTAGAGGATTACAGGCTTGCTAGAAAGGAGCTCAGAAATGGACTAAGGCGAGCCATGGTGGGGCACGAAAAAGGCTTGGCAAGAAGGATTAGGGAGAATCTAAAGGCATTTTTCTCATACATGAGGAATAAGAGAATTATCAGCGAGTAGGTAGGGCCGATCAGGGATAGTGTAGAGAACGTATGCGTGGAGGCTGAGCAGATAGGGGAAGCCCGAAATGAGTTCTTTTGCTTCGATTTTCACCAAGCAAAGGGAACTTGTTGTAAATGAAAACTTAGAGGAGCTGGGCCAGATCAGTCTTGACCAGGTCAAGATTGATGAAGTTGATGTGCTAGCAATTTTGGAAAACTTTAAGATGGATACGTCCCCAGGATCAGATTTATCCTAGACTGCTCCAGGAAGTTAGAAAGGCGGTTACTAAGCAGCTGGTGAGGATATTTGCCTCCTCATTCCCCACAGGAGTCGTACCGGAGGATTGGAAGGAGGGGAATGTTGCTCCTTATTTCAAGAAGGGTAATAGGGAAATCCCTGGCAATTATAGACCTGTCAGTCTTACGTCTGTGGTCAGCAACATTTGGAAAATATACTGAGGGATTGTGTGATTAAATCTGTCAGCATGGTTTTGTGAGGGACCGGTCATTCCTCACAAATTTTATTGATTTCTTTGAGGAGGTGTTAAGATAGGTCGACGACGGTCGAGCAGTGGACGTGGTGCATGTGAACTTTAGCAAGGTCTTTGATAGGGTTCCCATGGAGGGCTCATTCATAAAGTCAGGAAGTATGGGATACAGGGAGATTTGGCTATCTGGATTCAGAATTGACTAGCTGGCAGAGGCAGACAGTGGTTGAAGATGGAAAGTATTCTGCTTGGAGGACAGTGTTGAGAGGAATCCCACAGGGCTATGTCCTTGGGCCTCTGCTCTTTGTAGTTTTTTATAAATGACTTGGATGATGTGGTTGTGGGGTGGATTAGTAAATTGGCGAATGACACAAAGGTTGGAGGTGTCGTCGATAGTATAGAGGGTGACTGTAGGCTGCAGCGCGACATAGACAGGATGCAGAGCTGTGCTGAGAAATGGCAGAGGAGTTCAACCTGGGTAAATTAGAAGTGATGCATTTTGGAAGGTCAAATTCGAATCCTGAATATAGCATTTAATATAGGGTTCTTGGCAGTGTGGAGCAACAGAGGGATCTGTGTGTGCAATGCATAGATCCCTCAAATTTGCAACCCAAGTGGATAGGGTGTCAAGAAATCATATGGTGTTTTGGCTTTCATGAACAGAGGGATAGAGTTTAAGAGAAGTGAGGTTTTGCTGCAGTTCTACAAGTCCCTGGTGAGACCACACTTGGAATATTGTGTCCGCTTGTGGACCCTATACTATAGGAAAGATACAGAGGCTTTGGAGAGGGTGCAAAGAAGGTTTGCCAGGATGCTGCCTGGACTGAGGGCTTGCTTTATGAAGAAAGGTTGAACAAGCTTTAACCTTTCTCTCTGGAGACAAGGAGGAGAGAGGAGATCTGATCTGTACAAAATAATGAGAGGAATAGAGAGAGTCAATACCCAGAGACTTTTCCCCAGGGCAGGATTGACTCGTATGAGAAGTCATAGTTTGAAGATATTAGGCGGAAGGTAAAAGGGAGACGTCAGAGGTAGGTTCTTTACGCAGAGAGTTGTGAATGCATGGAATGCATTGCCAGCTCTGGTGGTGGAAGCAGAGTCATTGGGAACATTTATGCGACTGTTAAACATGCACATGGATAGCAGTGAGTTGAGGGGTGCGTAGGTTAAATTACTACATTTTACATTAGGATTCAATCTCGGGACAACATCGTGGCCCAAAGGGCCTGTTATATGCTGTACTGTTCTATGTTCTATGTTCTATATGGTATAGTTAAAACAGACTCAGATAAGTTCTTGCTTGACAAGGGGATCAAAAATAACTGACAGGAAGAGGGAAATGGGGTTGAAAATCTGTCAGTTGCGATCGAATGCCGGAGCAGACTTGATGGTCCGAATGGCTTCATTTCTGTTCGTATAGAGTTGTGGCCTTATAATATTTCGGTCCTGGATGGCACGGTGTCTCAGTAGTTTGCACTGCTGCCTCATAGCATCAAGGAACTGGGTTCTATTTCATCTGGGTGTTCTAGTTTCCTGCCACAGTTCAAAGTTGTGCAGGTTAGGTGAACTGGCCATGCTGAATTGCCGATTGTGTTCAGGGATGTTGATATTAGGTGCAATACTCAGGGGTCTATGTATAGTATTGTAGTAGAGAATGAGATTGGTTCGCATACTCTTTGGAGAGTCAGTATAAACCTGGTGGGCTGAAGGGCCTGTTTCCACACTGTAGTGAAGCTAAGAAAATGCAGGTTGCTGCAATGTTCCAATGAAGTGCAACCCAAGCTCGAGTAACACCTCACTTTACACTTTGGTACGTTACAGTCTGTAGGAGTTAATATTCAATTCCATAAATTCACAGCCTGAACCCACTATGGCTGTACTCCATTATCCATACACTCTCCCTCCTGGGCTCCCTAAGTTAGTGTCTTGTTTTGTTCCATTCAACAGAGAAAACCAATTTCTAATATTTACACATTTATATACACCCATTATATATGTGTGTCTCTTTCAACATAATTTAAAGCCCATTTGTCTTTCACAATGGGCCTCCAAACATTCTTTCCCACCTCTGCCAAGATACTAAAATGCTCACTTTTCTATCCTTTACACGTCTGAAGAAGATTTACAGGGGCCTGAAACATTAACATTGTTTCTCTTTCTCTGCAGATGTTGCCAGACCCCTGAGTTCCTTCAAAAATGAAAAGTTACAGAATACATTTTCAATATAGCAAAGATCATTGGATACAGGAAATCTGAAACAAAAACAAAAATTGTTGGACTTACTGGATGCTTTGAGGAACAGTCACAGAACCTGAAAGATTAACTCTGCTTTCACTCCACAGATGCTGTCAGACTTGTCAGTTTCTTCAGCAATTTCTGTTTTTGAACAAGTTTCAAACATGTGTGTCAAAGCTGCTCACACGCCCTGTCCAACATGGAGCACCATACACCGGGAAGTGAATGATAATGCAAGGTATACAAATTCATTTGCTCTGAAACCACATCAGGCTGTCATCACCAACACTACAGAGGTCTTAATCATGGTCATGGAGAGAAACAGGGAAACACAGTCGCTTTAAACAGAAGATGGCATTACCGGAGGGGAAGAGATTCAGGTGAAAACTTTAAATGCTTTTGAGGAATGTGACAAATTGGAGGTATGGCATCATGAAGATACCCAAACAGGACGAGAATTTTTAAAAAAGAAAATTGTCCCACATCAGAAAGCGGGATAGGGCACTGTGTAAAGGGGAGAAGGGTGACCGGGACCCCGTGAGAATGAGGACAGGCAGCAGAATTGTATTGCAGATATTGCAGCTCAAACTGGGCATTCATGTGATGTTGTAAATCACAGCAGCTGTAGTAGCAGCAGCAGCAGTAGAATTATATTCAACCACAATATAATCTCTCAGTCTACCATTACCATGAAGCTGATCTCCGCTTCAGTGATGAGTGTGGGTGAACATGCCACGGTCAGAACCGTCTGTACCTAAACCTGATGACAACCCATTCAAGCTACCTCACTTACTGCTTACATTAATAAACATCAGAACTAACATCTGATAGAGAGGGCACCATGATCCCAAGACTGTGACCACTTCTTTTAAAACCAGCTGCGAATTACTGCTGGCCTGTCTACTCTTACTCTCACCTGTTAGAAAAATCCTTGTTCCTTTTGTTAGAGACGGTTCAAGAACTTCCCTCCTATTACCATTTTGTTTACATCATTGAAAAACTTACTGTACCTTCCCCTGTGAGGAATGATGTAAAACATGGGTTTAAATTATCTGTCTGCTCCTTGTAGCCAATGCTTCAGTCACATCCTTCAATTATCCTCAGTATACTTTCCTAATTAATTACACCTAAGATAACACTCATCTTGAACTTTTTTTATATGCTCGGAAAAGTTCTTGCTTCTTGTTTTTGTAGTTCTTGCCAATTTACTACATCATGTCTTTTCTCCCCTTTTCCTCGCTTTCTAGATTCATACAGTCATATCGCGCACAAACAGACCCTTTGGTCCAACTTGTCCATGCTGGCAAGGTTTTCCAAGCTAAACTAGTCTCATCTGATTGGATTTTGTCCATATGCCTCTAAACTTTTCCCATACATATGTTTGTCCTACTGAGTTTTAAATGTTGTTGCTGAACTTGCATCTCCCACTCTTCCTCTGACAGCTCATTCCATATACACACATCACCCTCTGTGTGAAAACATTGACCCTTCGTCCATTTCAAATCTTCCCTCTTTCATCTTAAATCTATGCCTTCTATGGTTGAACTCCCCCGTCCCCGGGAAAAGACCTTGGCTATTCACTCTATTCATACCTCTCATGATTTTATAAACTTCTACAATGTCACCCCTCAACCTCCTACACGTTATCTGACACTAACTTTCTGAACAAGCATTTACAGATGAAGCACTGCAAATTTGAAACAGTATTCAAATGACAGGTAAATAACATTCAGCCCAAACTTCACACTGTGATTTGTTTTTTCTCCATGTTATAATACTAAGGCAGCAGGAAACTCTTACGAGTACCAATAAGAGGTCAAACGCCTGAATTGCTTTGTCTAAATGGGGTGATGATCTCTACAGTGAAAGCGCATCACAGGCCTGAACCATATAAGAAGGGGAATTCCTGTACCACACGGTCAGCGTGCAGTTGCCTTTAGTAGAGTGAGATGAAGGCTGATTATACCTTTTGAAATTTGGACTGCAGTGTGAATTCAGTGCAAAGGGGGATAGGTGTTTTCAATAAGGTTTACTCAAAGAAGTAAACTTTCCAGAGTGAGACGTGTGGGAGGTGGAAAACAGCATGAATGGAGAGGCTGGGCCACACTGAAACCAAAGGCAAAGTGGCAGCACTAAACGCAGCTTGATGCTACTGCAGAGTAGGTAGACTTGATTAGAGTTTCAGGTGAAGTGGGGAGGGACCAAAATGTAAGAGAATGTACTCTGTAATTTGAGAGGGAGAACCTGGAATCACAAAGGCGACACGAGCAGGGAAGAGAATGGAGCAGCAATGGCAATAGTTTCTGTGTGGAATTCAGGAAGCACAGCTGAAATTCATGCCTAGCATCTGCTTCTGGTCCCTGCAATAAACATCCTAAATCTGGCCCTCCACTAATGCTTATCAGTTATACCCTTGAGAGCCTTTGTCAACCATGGGTGGTTCATCTTCTTATCGAGTTCTTCTTTTTGAACAGAAACAAAAATTACTGAGCGGTTTGGGATAACTGTTTGAATTTCTGCTCACGTATACTCACTGTCTTCCTCTGGGTATGTTTTCACATTCCGCTTCAGACCAGACGTGAGGCAGAAATCCTCAAATTAGATGCCTGGTTCTTTTCAATCATTCAGGGGTATCTTCTGCCTGTGGCTGAACACAAGATCAGCGGAGACTGACTCCATTCTCCAAGTTTCTACATCTCTGTTGTTTCTATTTGAGGATGCCACATTCCTGTGAGCTGCGTCTAATGTGACCTCCTTTTCCATCAAACCAGAAATCCCCGAACTCTGGTGGACAGGGCCTTCAGCTATGACTGTCCCATCTTCCACGGTGTTGCCCTCAATCCGTCCCCTCCACTCCAGAACAATGATAGATTCCTCCTTGTCCACACTTCCTCCTGCACTAGAATCCACATTCACATATTCATCTTACGCCATTTCCACCGTCTCCAGCAGGACAGCATCATCAAACACATCTTCCCCTCCCGCCCACTGTCAGTATTTCACAGTGACCGTTCCCTCTGTGTCACTGTCCATCACCCCGAACTTTTCCCCACTCCCCCATGACACCATCCCATGCAATTACAGAAGCTGCGACACTTGCCCATTCATCTCTTCCTTCCTCAATGTCCAATGCCCCAAACATACCTTCCAGGTGAAGCAGCATTTCACCTGTAACCTTTCAATCT
Source organism: Chiloscyllium punctatum (assembly GCF_047496795.1). Taxonomy (NCBI): domain Eukaryota; kingdom Metazoa; phylum Chordata; class Chondrichthyes; order Orectolobiformes; family Hemiscylliidae; genus Chiloscyllium; species Chiloscyllium punctatum. The sequence goes on from NC_092744.1 coordinate 106,006,454, forward strand.
GATCTCCTGTCATTGCTGCTCACAATGCAGTCTCTTTATATTGGCGAGACCAAACAGAGACTGCTTTGAGGAACACACCCACTCTGTCTGTAGAAATAACCCTGACCTTCTCATTGCTTCCCATTTCAATAACTTACCTTGCTCTCATGCTAACATTTCAGCCCTGGGCTGCTGCAATGTTCCAAGGCAGCACAACCCAAGCTCGAGTAACAACTCACGTTACACTTTCGTACGTTACAGCCTTTAGAAGTTAATGTACAATTTCACAGTCTGACCACATTATAACTGTTCCCCAATTTCCGTACAATCTCCCTCCTGGCCTCCCTATGACCTTGTGTGGTTGTAACTTCTTTATCGTTCACTCAATAGAGAGAACCTCTTTTCCCCACTCACATCTTAATTTAAAGCTATTTCACATGATCTTCTCGTTCTTCACTACTAAAAGCATGTTTATCTTTTGCCACGCCCTCTTTTACCTGTCAACCCACTCCCCACATCTGTCAAGGGATTATAAAGCTCATTTTCCAATCCTTTTCAGTTCTGAAGAAGTGTCATACTGGACTTGAAACGCTAACTCTGTTTCTCTGTCTCTGCAGATGATGCCAGACCCGTTGAGTTTCTCTAGAAATGACTAAGCTCAGAACAAGTTTTCAGTAAAACAGATTACTCTGGATACTGGAAATGAAAATGCAAAAATTGGTGGAGAAAATGGGAGCTTTGTAGAAGGGTCACTGGTCCTGAAAGATTAACTCTGCTTTCACTCCACAAGGTGCTGCCAGACCTGCTGAGTTTCGTCAGCAATTTCTGGTTATGAACAAGTTCCATAGACGTGTGTTAAAGCTGCTCAAACGCTTTGCCTAACACGGAATGCACTGGGAAGTGACCGATAATGCAAGGTGCACAAATTCATTGATCTGCAACTGCATAAGGCTGTCATATCTGACACTGCAGACCTCTTAATCTTGGTCAGGGAGAGAAGCAGAGGGGAACACATTCACATCAAACACAGAAGATGGCATTGGGGGAATGGAAAAGATTCAGATGCGTATGTTAAGGGGTTTGAGTAAAGTAACAAATTGGAGGCGTGACACCAGGGAGAGACCCTCAGCACAATGAGAATAGGAAAATGGAAGTGTTACCACATCAGAAACCAGGCTAAGACACGAGTACAAGACTGATGGATGCATGGGTCTTGGTGTGAACTGGGGAACAGTCAGGAGAATTGAATTGAACATATTGGAGCTCAAACTGGGCATTCATGTGGTGCGATAGAATCACAGCAGCAGCAGAATTGTATTCAACTATAATCTGTAACATTTTCCCCAGGATAATCCCTCAGCCTACCATTAACATCAAGCTGATCTATGATTCAGTGATGAGTGCAGGTGAACATGATATGGTCGGAACCATGTGTAACTAAACCTGATGACAACCCATTAAAGCTACTGCACTTGACTGGTTACATTCGAAGCAGCAGGACTAACATCTGATACAGAGGGCAAAATGATCCCAAGACGAACAGATCATATCGAAGTTCTGCAGTGCTGCCACATCCAGACATAAATGTCGATGGCTATTAAACAACTCACTGGAGGAGAGGACTCCATAAATATCGCCATCCTATATCACGGGACAGCCCTGTACATCAGTGTAAAATACATGGTTGTTTTATCTGCACCGTCCTCAGCCAGAATGTTGAGTTGATGATCCACCTCACCCTCGCCATGCTGCCCGCAGAATCACAGATCTCAGTCTTTAAGCAATCTGATTTGCTGTATGTGACATGGAGAAACAGCTGAACACAGTAGATACGACAAAGGCATTTGGCTCTGACACCATTCCTGCAATGGGACTGAACACTTGTGCTGTACAACAAGCCGTGTCCCTGGGGAAGCTGTTTCATTCCAGCTCCAACTCTGACATCTCCCTGGCAATGTGGAAATTTACTCAGCTATGTCCAATCCCATAACAAGGGAATAACTACTGTCTGACCATTTACCACGCCCTTGGTCCCGTCGCGATAGTCACGTTGGTGGGAGTTCTTTTTGACAGAGCTGTCAAGCAGCACAGAAATAACCAGCTCAGTGTGCTTTCAGATAGGTCCCCATGTGGACATGGTGCTGTTGTGGAAAAGTCACTGGATTACTAATCGAGACCAGGCTAATGCTCTTGCAGCTGGTGGACGTTATAATTAATAAAATATCGAGATTTAAAACCTGGAGTCATTAACAGTGACCTTGAAGCCAATGTCGATTGTAACCACCAATTTCCTTCCCCAATGTACTTTCAGGAAGTGAATCTCCCGTGCTTTCCTGGTCTGGCCTAAAAGTGACTCCAGACACACAGGCATGTGATAAACTCTTCAATGGTCTCTGAAACAGCCAAGCAAGACACTCTATTCTCTCAAACTGTTCTGGGGTCTTAAAGGATAAAACAGATCACCCGACTCCACCCTCACTATTGGAACGGCAAATACTACCGTATTGACTCTGCAGAGATATGCTTCCTAACATCTGAGAGCAGGTGGCAACATTTACAGAGTTTTCCCACAGACTGCACAGAAACATCGGAAAATGAGGAGGTCATTCAACACACTGAGCATCCTCCATTCTATTTCATGGTGAAAATCTCTTCAATTCAGTTTTCCCCACACAGTGTTCATATCCTCTAGTACGTTTAAACATCATAACATGTAAAATGGGAACTACTGTATTCGCTTTGGTCCATCAATTTTGATCCTCCATTCAATATACAGGCAGTTATTCAATAAGGCGTGTTTATTAACCGCAAATTCGCTGCAACACAATTAGTGAATTGTGCCCCTTTCTTTATAAAGCGAGCTCCCGTTCACTGTTATGGGAGACCGTCTCTGGCACCAGCTGAAAAGCAAACCCAGCCTCAGCATCCCTCTGTCTGCCAAATGCACCCTCAGTGTGTTCAGCTAAAGCAGGAATATAATCCGCTCTGCAAGCCTTGAAACTGAGCCTGAATGTGGGATTTGTAGTCTACATTTAGAAGGAAATTAATTTCAAACCGGATGGGGAATATCTTGGAGAGAACTGGAATTCTGCATAGGCATCGTGTGGTCAGTCAGCTTGCGTGCTTTCTGGTGAAGATCTCGGTGAAAGATGCAGGGCTGTAGTCAGTGACTGTAGTGTTAAAGTATGACATTTACACTACTAATTCATTACAGTATTTATTTATAATGAATTAGAGATTTATGTAGCCTGTGCTATTGTTTGCAGGCACAGGAAGAATGTGCAAACTCCACAAAAACAGTGACCCCAGACTGAAACTGAACCCAGATCTCTGGTGCTGGGAGGCAGCAGTGCTCACCACTGAGCTACCACTGTGGGCAACACAACTTGCCTGTACAATTCAATACTCGAAATATGGCAAAACAGTAGGGAGATTCCATAAGCCCCAAACTTGTCATTAAGCAACAGGAGGAGGACATTGAGATCTTGGGCGGCTTGGTCAGGAATAGGTGCAGGACATGCTAGCCATCGGGACTATAGTGTAGGAACATCAGGAGGACATTCAGCCCATCGTGTGTGTAATGCAGGAACAGAATGAGTCCAATCAGCCACCCATGCCCCTTACACAGCAATTGGAGCAGATCTTTTACAGCCTCGTGCCTATTTCACGGGAGCTGAAATGGACTGTCGAGGTTATGGAAAAGGATGAACTAGAATAACCAACTTCACTCGGGAATGGAAAGGTATGAGCAAACGATTGGGACTGAAGACAAATTGGTCGAATCTGTTATTAAGGAATGAACAACAGGAGACTTTGAAAGTCAAAGCACAATCCATTAAAGGCAACATGAATTTATTAAGGATAAATCATATTTGAATGATTTTCTATTTTTTAAAAATGTAAGATAAACAAGTTGAATATCGGGGATCTGAAAGATGTATTATATCTGGACTTCAACAAGGCAATGCATAACATGCTTGACTAAAGATTAATATGCAAGACAAGAGCACATGGGGTTAGAACAATTTATTTGCTTGGAGAGAAAATTGGCTAACCAATAAAAACCATGATATGGAGGTGCTAGCTTTGGACTGGGTTGAGTAAGGTCAATCATTACATGGCAACAATTTATAGTCTGACGGGTTAATTTGAAAACACAAGCTTTCATTGCCCTGCTCCTTCGTCAGGTGTTAGAGAGAAAAGACCTTAGGCACAAAATTTATAAGGAAAAGATGAAAGGGATGTACAACACATGCACATGAATTGAACATATCTAAGATGGCAGCTAAATCTTTAATTGCTTAGAATAGAGATGCAGGTATAGATTGGTGAATATGCAAATCCAAGAGTTCCTTTCAAGTCCTGCCTGGAGATACCTTTAGGTATTATTGATATAATGGAGGTGATCCCTCCAGTCAGACAACGTATTTTAGGCAAGCGATCTTGTTTGGAGTCTGTATGCGTCTTCACCTGGAAGTAGTTTGGGTTTATTTCCAAAATAGGAGCTCATAAAATATCTCATTGACTGACTCTACAAATTGTAAATATTTTTGTGAAAATATAATGCATCTGGAAATACAAACTGGCAAATGAAAATTCATCTTACAGATTAGATGTGTGTGTGTTTGCATGCACGTGCATGGGTGTTTGAAAACAAGGTGCAGTGTCTGTGGGAGGGAGAGAGACAGAGTGTGTTTGTGAGAGAGTGAGGGGGAGTATGTGTGTCTTTGGAAGGGAGAGAGAGGGTATGCGTGTGTGAGAGAGAGGGGAAGTGTGTGCACATGTGAGCGAGGGGGAGTGTGTTTGTTTGCGGGGAGGAGCGGGTGAATTTGCATGGGTGTATTTAAAGGGGAGAGGGAAATGATGTGTGTCTCCTTGTTAAAACACGGGCAGATTTGGCAGATCCCTTTCCCCACACACACTGTGTGGTTTCAGAGCTTCCCGTCTCTGCAGCCGCTTTTCCATTTGTTGTTCATGTTACAGACCCAGATGCTGTAACTACAGTCTCCATGCTCCATCCAGAGTTGGTTCACCAAATCCTCAGGTCTCGCTGAATGTATTTTGCAGCTCACAGCACAACCTCTAGCAAACCATTCCCATCACCTCCACTAACCTTTCCATAACAGGAGTCAGTCAGAACCCCATCCGCTCCAAGTTAGAGACCTGTGCCTTGACAATAATTCTCGACGGGTTTCCTTATGTTATGGCCCGCACAATCATCTGAGAGGGACAAACAGAGGCTTTCAGTGGTCATGCACAGACCAAGTTTCAAAGACGTGTCTCAAAGCTCCTAGACCCCCTTTCCAACATGGAGCAACAACCTGCCACATACCATTGCATTTTTTCTGAGCTTCACAATGCCAGCACTCGATACACTCGGAAGCCAAAAAACAAAATCAGGGAAAGGTACAGAAAAACATAGAATTAATTAACTAATAACATGTTGTGAAAATATGAATACGGAGACAGGGGAGTGGGAGTAACTGGAGAAGTGAGACAATGGTGTGTCCAATCAAATAAATGAGCGCATTCAATAAAATTATTGCCAGATCACTTGAAATGGTTAGTTACATCAAATTATGAATCTGCCTCACAGAACCATCCCAGACACCATAAACTGGGACAAGGGACCAGCCAGAATGGAGAGCTATGCACATCATGCTAGTGGACTACTCTATAATCGGGACTACCTGCCCAGCCTGGGGACCATTGCAAACCTTTGCCAGTAGTTTGCTAATATACTCGCACTACAAAAACGTCTTGCACGGAAAAATTTGTAACCCAGACAAGAGATTGTGTGTGTGTGCGTGTGTGTGCGTGTGAGTGTGTGTGCGTGTGTGTGTGTGTGTTGGTGGTAGTAGATATGAAAAGTATTATTTGAGAGAGAATAGACATAGAGGAAATCTGTTTAAATGTGAACACATGACAGGGCTATGTGTCATTAACAGAGGGAGACTGAGGACCGTGTCATAGACAGAGGTGACGATGTACTTGTGAATATTAAAGTAAAGGCATTGCCAGACCCAACAACAATATAAAGCAATCCGTACAGGATTGGTGGGATTTTGGTCTGCCTTTAGTTACAAGCCATGGAATACCGACTCAGATTTGGTTAAGCAGCAGCAGATTATTGGCTTTATTAAGATTGTGTATCATAGCTGAAGGTTCAAACAGCAGATGGGATGAACCAGTGAAGTATATGCAGTTGTCAATAGTTAAAATTAGGAATGGTCAGGATATGGTGTCAGTAATCAGCTTGTGGCCAAAGGGATCACCGGAGTTGTGACTGGTCTGTTTCAGCCTCAGTTATTGGCCAGGGATGAGATGGAGTCAGAGGAAGGAAATTGAGTTTGCATCCAGAACAGAAGACAGTGACCTCCAAGCTCTCAATATTTAAATAGCAAGGGCAGTGATGCAATGAATCCTGGTTCATACCTGAAAGTGAGTAGGTCAACCAACAAGGCCCAGTGCTAGACATTAAGAAGGAGAGAAAGAATGAACAAGTTCACTGTTGTTGTTCTGGTTTGGAGCGTGAATATTTACAGAGGAGAGTAAATGAAAAGAACATTAATACAATCGCACATGTTTAATGAAAATAATATATCGACAGTGAAACTTACCAGGGACACCAACAATAACCAGGATAGGATAATAAAAATGTTGAATAATGTAAAGTGCATATTTGATCTGCGCTGTTAACGGCCACCAATAATATGTAGAAAAAATACGAACATAATCGGATAACCTCCTGTCCATTGTTGGAACATTCCAGTCTATTGTTTCCAGATTCTGATCCACTGTTGGAACTGTCCAGTCGAATGTTCTCAGTTTCTAATCTCTCCCTCTCTCTGGAGCAGCCGATACCTGTTAGTGCTATCGGTGGTGCTCCCTCCCATACTTTGGGATAACGTATTGAATCAAGCCCTTTTGTCATTAAAAGATGGAAATTCTCCACTGGGATAATGAGAATCCATAGAGACTGACATTAGTCACAGTCACCAAACAAACAGGTTCAGTTAACCAGTTCCTTACATCATTTTACATAACACAATAAAAGGGAACATTTCCTAGGTTTGGATGGAATGAATGAGAGTTGCTGAGGGATAGACCATAAATCTTTCAATCTATTTCATCTGTCTTCCTTTTATATGTGAGTATTGTCGGAACCCTGTTTATAACAGACGAGCTGCATAAAATGTTTGGTGGAGATGTTTCTAGATAGATACCTTTGCGGAATGCTGCTACAAGTTAGAAATTCCCTGTTATCAAGTCCTTTCTTAACCTTGTGACATCATTCAGAGCATTGAAACTGCTGCTCAGGAACAGGGAGAAACAGGAGATAGTCACTCAACTGCTCGAGCCTGGTACAGAGGAACAGGAGGCAGTCACTCAACTGCTTGAGACTATGATACAGGGAAATCTGGAGGCTAGTGTGGCCCAGATTTCTGTTTCCCAGGAACAGGAGGAGGTGACTCAATACCCACCACTGTGAGACACTGGGAGAGAAAAGGAATTGGCTTGGTACTAACAGAAATATCTGAATAAGTTGCATGAACGAGCCATTCAATCCTGCTCCAACATTCTTCAAAACCATGGATGATCTGATTGTAATTCCCTCATTCCATGTTACAGAGATTCCCCTCTCTGCAGCCTCTGCTCCATTTGTTGGTATTGCTGCAGATCCAGATACTGTAACTACAGTCACCATGTTTCATTCCGAGTTGGATCACCAAAGCCTCTGGTCTTCCATAATTTCCACAGCAGCTTAAAACACAGCCTCCAGGAAACCATCCCCAGCATTTCCACGAACGTACAAAAACTAGATTCTAGTGGGCGGCACGGTGGCACAGTGGTTAGCACTGCTGCCTCACAGCGCCAGAGACCCTGGTTCAATTCCCACCTCAGTTGACTCTCTGTGTGGAGTTTGCACATTCTCCCCGTGTCTGCGTGGGTTTCCTCCGGGTACTCCGGTTTCCTCCCACACTCCAAAGATGTGCAGGTCAGGTGAATTGGCCATGCTAAATTGCCCGTCGTGTTAGGTAAGGGGTAGATGTAGGGGTATGGGTGGGTTGCGCTTCGGCGGGGCGGTGTGGACTTGTTGGGCCGAAGGGCCTATTTCCACATTGTAAGTAATCTAATCTAGTAATCTAATCTAATCTAGAGTTAAGTCAAATGTCAGTCAAAGGCAAATGAGAAGCCTCGTCTGAATCACGAACAGGTGTGAGGATTCCTCAAGTTACTGAGCACATGAGGAGCAGAGAGTGATTAACACAGGCGTTCAATGAATAGGCACACAGCAAGTTACAAAGGTGTGCCTCGAAACTGTTAAAACCCCATTATCCAACATGGAGCACTGGGAAGTCAAAGAAAACGCAAGCATTGCTTTTTTGAACACTTTTTCTAAGCTTCTTAGTGTTGGAAGCTGATGCTCTTGAGTGAACAACACTCAAGGACAGGAAAAGATATAGGACAGTGATTCACATTGAAACTGGACAATTAAAACTAGATGGTGGGGAAGCAGTTCAAACACCAACAAATGGGAGGGATTTGGGAAATAGAGGGAGAGAGACTCTGAGTCAGTGTTATGGAAGGATGTGTTTGCAGGTTTCAGAATGCTGTAATGAAGACATTTCGATCATATCTTTCAACATAGGTTAGCATGTCCGGGAATGATGAATGAATACGATATTGGTGCAAGGTCAGATAGAGTCAGAGTCTCGGAGATGTACAGCACAGAATAAGACGCTACAGTCTAACTCGTCCATGCTGATGGGATATCCCAAATTAAACTAATCACATTTGGCCAATATCGATGTAAACCCTTCCTCTTCGCGTACCCATCCAAATATCATTTAGATGTTCTAATTGTAAAAATCCTCCACCACCTCCCCTGGCAGCTCATTCCACACATGCACCACCCTCTGTGGGAAAAAGTTGCTCCTTAGGTCATTTTTAAATCTTTTCCCTCTCATTGGAATTCCATGCCCTCTAGTGTTGTGGAAAAAGACCTTTGCTATGCATACTTTACATGATCCTCACGCAACAGGAATAAAATAACCCAATCATCAAAGTTTGTGAGAACCCAATCTACTCGCACTCTCCCTATAGCTCCAATCCTGGCAACATCCTTGTAAATCTTTTCTGACTCCCTTCAAGTTTCACAATTTATTTACAAAAGGAAGGAGACCAGAATTGAATGCAGTACTCCAAAAGTGGCCAAAGTAATGTGCTGTACAGCAACAACATGACCACCCAATTCAAATAGTCAAAGCACTGGCCGATAAAGGCAAGCATACCAAATGCCTTCTTCACTATTCTACCGAACTGCGACTCTACTTTCAAGAAACTATGAACCTGCATTCCCAAGTCTCTTTGTTCAGCAACACTCCCCAGGACGTGAGCATGAAGTGTACATGTCCTACCCTGAATAGCTTTTCCAAACTGCAGCACCTCCCATTTGTCTAGATTAAAAACCATCTGCCAATTGTCAGCCCATCTGCCCTTCTGATCAAGATTCCATTGTACTCTGAGGTAAACCTTCTTTGCTGTCCACGACACCATCATTTTGGGTTTCATCTGTAAACTTAGCAACTATTGCTGCAATGATCACATCCAAATGATTTATGTGAATAGTGAAAAGCAGTGGAGCCAGCACTAACCCTTGTAGCACACCAATGGTAAAAACCCTCCTTTTCGAAAAACAGTCCTTCACCACCACCCTCTGTCTCCTGCCTTCGGGCTAATTCTGTATACCTATAGCTAGTTCTCCCTGTATTCCATGTGAACTAAACTTGTCAACCAAACTACCAGGCAGGAAGTTGGCAAATGCCTTACTGAAGTCCAGACCAACAATATACACCTCTGCCTCAATGAATCCTCTTAGTCATTTCTTCAACCATACTCAGTCAATTTAGTGAGACACAACTTTCCATGCTTCGATCCATGTGGCCTATCACATATCCGTCCTTGCTTTTCAAAATCCATGCCAACCTTGTGCCTCATAATCCTTATCAACAGCTTGCCCTCCACTGAAGTCAGGCTCACTAGCTTTTCCTTACCATCCTTCTTAAACGTTGTCAATAATCACACCAAGTTCACAAACCTCCTATCTTCCGGTACTTCATCTGTGACAATTGACGATACATATATCTCAGCAAGGGGCCCAGCAATCAAATCACTCGCTACCCACAGAGTTCTCGGGTCCATCTGATCAGGTGCTGAAGATTTTCCCACCTTTACGGGTTTACGAACTCCAACATCTCCTTCTCTGTAATACAGGTACTTTTCAACATGGTTTATTTCCAAAGTTCTTTAGCTTGCATATCCTTCTGCACAGTCAATACCGACACACGATGCTTGTTTTGTATCGCCTCCACCTCCTGCGGTTTTGTACATCGGCAACCTTGCTGATCTTTAAGTGGCCGAAACTCTCATGAGCTATTCTTTTGTCCTTAATGTATGTGTAGAGTCCCTTTGGATTCTCCTTCAGCCTGTTTGCTAGAACTATCTCATGTCCCTTTTATGGCCTCCGGATTTCCCTCTTATGTATACTTCTACTGGCTTTAGACATTTCTTGGCAGTCACTTCAAATCTGGAATTAAGAGCCAATTGACGATGATGAATCAATTTTCGATTTTTGGAAAACCTATCAGGTTCGCTGATGGCCTTGAAGGAGGCAAACTGCCTCCTTACCAGGCCTGGCTTACATGTGGCTCCAGACCGACAACCATGTGTGTGACTCGTAACTGGATTAGTGGTGCTGGAAAAGCACAGCAGTTCAGGCAGCATCCGAGGAGCAGCAAAATCGACGTTTCGGGCAAAAACTCTTCATCAGGAATAAAGGCAGAGAGCCTGTAGCGTGGAGAGATAAGCTAGAGTAGAGGGGAGGTGGGGAGAAAGTACCATAGAGTACAATAGATGAGTGGGGGAGGGGATGAAGGTGATAGGTCGGGGGCGGGGGGAGGGTAGAGTGGACAGGTGGAAAAGAAGACAGGCAGGTAGGACAAGTCAGGACAAGTCATGGGGACAGTGCTGAGCTGGAAGTTTGGCACTAGGGTGAGGTGGGGGAAGGGAAAATGAGGAAACTGTTGATGTCCTCATTGATGCCCTGGGGTTGAAGTGTTCCGAGGCGGAAGATAAGGCTTTCTTCCTCCAGGCGTCTGGTGGTGAGGGAGCGGCGGTGAAAGAGGACCAGGACCTCCATGTCCTCGGCAGAGTGGGAGGGAGAGTTGAAATGTGACTCGTAACTGCTCGCTGGGCAATTAGTAATGGGTAATGAATGCAGGTCCAAACAGTGATACCCTCATGCCGTGAGTGAGTACTGAAAAAAAAACTTGACTCCTGCTCTCCCTACCTGACATATGCTTCCCTCTTATCCGTGACCAGACACTCAATTTCTCCCGTCCTCCAGCATTCCTTACACCTATCAGCCTTACCCTTCACCCTAACAGGGACAGACTGTCTCTGTGATTTTGACATCTCCTTTTTGAAGGCTTCCCTCTTCTCAGCTGGCCCCGTAACTGCGAATATCTGTTCCAATCCAGTTTGGAAGTTCTTGCTAATATCATCAAAATTGGCCTTTCTCCAACTTAGAGCGTTAACTTTTAGACCCAGTTCATCCTTTCCCATCTCTATTTTGAAACTAATAGAATTATGATTATGTGTCTCAAAGTGGTTCCCCACTGATAGCTCAGTCTCCTGCCCTGTCATATTTCCCAAGGGGAAGGTGACGTTGAGATCCTTCTCTGTGATGGAGAGCATTGATCAAGCAGCTGCAGCGTTGTAACTGGGATTGGGGTCAACATTGTCTTCTTCTCATTGGGCTGGATTGAATCATAAGTTATCTCAGCGCCATTTTCATTGAGTGTGACAGAGGGATTGTCTGCACAAAGTCGAGCTAATTTCCTGGTGCTATCTTATCGAACTCACCTCATTAACTACCCCACCCCATGGTGTCCCTCTCATTCAATACCAGCCCTATTCTCCCACCCATCATGGTTGGAGGCACTCACCATCGCACTGATGCCCCTGGGTATTCCGTGATCCCTGGCACTGGTGCCATCTTTAAAAGGCCAGTTGAGCTTTTTTGATGTCGGAGCTGGTTTGTACAGTTTACCCCGAGCATGGCAGATAAGGGGCAATTACACCACAGTTTGTCGACAGGGGCACAGAGGTCTTGGTAGATGGGCTAGTACAGAGGGGGACCATTCTCTTCGAAGAAAGGGTCACACTATCAGACCCACCGAGCATGGTCTGAGCTCCCCACCCAGGTCAGTGCAGTATTTAAGGTCTGAAGAAATGTCTAGCAATACAGGACAAGCATCAATAACCTTCCCCGCTCTGTCAGGATGAGGGTCACCGTATTCTCTCTGTTTCCTCACACTCACTGTATATCTGTTGCAGCAGTGACCCAGAACAACATTCATGCTCCACCACTCTCACTGCTGCTTGCAGTACCTTCCCTCTCTTTTTCTCTCCCCATTATTCGCCCCGACCATACACACACTAATAACATTGCATGGATACAACACTGTGGATTGACTCCCTCCAGACACCTCACCATATCTCCCCCCACCTACACCAGCACTAACAGCAGAGGTACCCACTCGCACCCTCCCTCCCTCCGTCCCTCCCTTTCTCCCATTCCAGTAGAAACAGCCTGGAATAGGACAGTAAGTGTCAAGCCGAGTGGTGGAGTGCCCGATTTCCGTTCCCTCACGTCCCCCCTCCCCCTGCCATGGTCGGGGGAACCTGGTACAAGCCGGAGAGGACTGGGACGCCTTGAGTGGAGATTCTGAAACGTCCCAGCAACCGAGTAAGGAGCAATGTTCAGTGAAGGGCAATTCTCACTTTAAACCCACTGGCAGCTCCATTTCCCCCCGGCACAACTTAGAAGCCGTGGCCCTGATGCCATCTCCCTTTTGTGTCGAGCTGGTACAAATGGAATCCCCACGGTCTCGGTGAGCAGGAGGGTGAGCTCACAACACATCGTCACCACCACCTCCCAGGAAGGGAGCACGGAGAGTCCCTCCTACACCTCCCCCTGTAAACAGCTCAGATACTGAAACTGATCTGTGATAGTTACTGCTCTCCCCACTTGTCCTGACATCTTCAATAACTTGTTCTCATATACATCCTGGCCCTTTGCTCCTGCACCTCCTTTATAACGGTACAACCTGTTTTATATTGTCTTTCAATGTCCTTCCTACGAAAGAGCATCACCTCCCACTGTGCTGCATTGATCCTCATCTGCCATACACCTGAACAGTACATCAACATATAACTTCCCTGTTGGAGTTCCACACCGTCCTCAACAAACTTTACAATTCTTTCAGGTTTGGTATCTGAAAATATTGAAATTGTCCTATAGTCACACTCCACTCAAAAATACTGACACACACCAAACAGAGCGAGTGAAATATTGACACACTCTCCAGGTCTATATTACTGTCAATGTATAGAGAGTGCTTCTATGTGTCTGTATTCGTGTGTGTATCTGTGTAGGGTGGGTCTGGCAGTCTCTGTGGTGTTTAAAGTGATGTAATATCCCCCAATATGAATTCTGAGTAAGGATCACTCGATCCAAAACGTCAACTTTCATTTTTGTCCAAAAATGCTTCCAGAGCTGCTGAGATTTATCTTGTTTTCAATCGCTGTTGCACCCCCACCCTGATCCCCCACCCTCCACCCCACTGTAATCGTGGTGCTAAAGTGTGTAAACGATCAGGGATTCAGTCTGGGAGGGAGATAGGGAGGGCAGCAGCTCGCAGCAAAATCCAACCTGAATTTTGATTGCACCAAACACACACACACGTGCATACACGAGCGAGCACACACTCACGCACATGCACACACTCGATTGGTTTGGAGACGATTGTCATTGTACTTCGGCCCGCAGAGTGGAACATGTTCGTGTGGAGAAATGTCTGCGCTCCTTCTGCAATGTGGAAATGATTTGTCACTGGGTAGTGTTTCCAACACACAGTTTAGACATTAAAGCATATTTCCATTACAATTATATCCAAGGAGTTCCGAGTGAGCCACTTTCCAAGGCGATGAGATTAATTTTAATGCACTTCCTGTAACTTGGAATTTTTAATGTTTTACTCTTACAAGTAATCTTACCTTTGAGAAAGGATTGAAAATACCTAAACCAGACCAGCAGAGTGTGGGCTTGTATCACTTTTAGAAAAGAGGGAAATGGAGAGGAAGGGAGAGTGGTTTTGACCCAGTTTCAGTGATTCACACCAAAAACAAGAAGAGTTCCCATTGCATAGAGATGCAGAGACAGAGATCCACACACTAATGCAGGAACACATGTAACAAGCACAGAGAGATAGACATGCAAACAGAGGTTAACAGAGACATATATAGACACACTGGAATAGACAAACACGAACAGAAATATGCAGACACATACTTGGACATGCAAACACACATAGACTCATCGAGTTATACAGGGTATTTGCAAACAGGCCTTTCGGCCCATACAGTCCATGCTAACCATAATCCCAAACTAAACCAGTCCCACGTGCCTGCGCTTGGCCCAGATTTGTCCAAATGTTCTCTTATTCTTGTACATAACCAAATGCGTTTTAAATGTTATAACTTCACCCACAATCCATCACTTCCTCAAAAAGTACATTCCCTTCACGAATTACATGTGGTGTAAAAATGAATCACCTCACAGGTCCTGATCAGGTGGACCCAATAAATTTGTAGGAAGCTAAGGAAGTGATTGCTGGGTCCCTTGCTGAGATGTTGTCATCATCAATAGCCACAGGTGAGATGCTGGAAGTCATGAGTTTGACGAAAGTTTTGCTATTAATCAAAATGGAAAGAAAAAGCCAAGAACTATAGATTGGGGAACCTGACATCAGTGATGGGCACGGTGTTGGAGGGAATAATGAGCTACACGATTAAAATGCATTTGGAAAGGCAAGGACTGATTAGGGATTGGTCAAAGTGAGGACTGCAGATGCTGGAGATCAGAGTCTAGATGAGAGTGGTACTGGAAAAGCACAGCAGGTCAGGCAGAATCTGACGAACAGGAAAAGCGACGATCTGGACAAAAGCCCTTTATATGCATCGTGAAATGGGGGTGTGCATGGATAATCATGTCACACTAATTTGATTTTGTTTTTGTTGAGAAGTCACGGACAGGATTGATAACGGCAGAACGCTGGATGTGATCTATATGGACTTCAGTTAGACATTCGACATAGCCCGCCATGGAGACTGGTTAGCAAGATTAGATCACATGGAATACAGGGAGAATTACTCAGTTGGATACAGAATTGGCTCAAGGGTAGAGGACAGAAGGTTGTGGTGGAGGGTTGTTTTGCAGACTTGAGGCCTGTGACCAGTGGAGTGCCACAGGGATTGGTGCTGGTTCCGCTACTTTTCGTCACTTATATAAATGATTTCGATATGAACATAGGACAGTTAGTACGTTTGCACATGACACCAAAATTGGAGGTGTAGTGGCCAGCAAAGAAGGTTACTTCAGATTACGACGGGATCTTAATCAGATGGGCCAATGGGCCGAGGAGTGGCAGACAGAGTTTAATTTAGAAAAATGTGAGATGCTGCATATTGGAAAGGCATATCAGGGCAGGACGTATACACTTACTGGTAAAATCCTGGGGAGTGTTGCTGACCAAAATGATCTCAGAGTACAGATTTATACTTCCTTGAAAGTGGATTTGCAGGTAGATAGGGAAGTGAAGAAAGTATTTGATATGTTATTGGTCAAGTGCATTATGTATATGCGTTAGGAGACTGGACTGCGAAGGTACAGTACATTGGTTCGGCCCACTTTTGGATTACTGTATGCAATTCTGATCTCCCTGCTCTGTAGGAAGCATGTTGTCATACTCGAAAGGGTTCAAGAAGAGTTTACACTGAGGTTGCCATGGTTGGAGGGTTTGACTTACAGGGAGAGGCTGAATCGGCTGAGCCTGTTTTCCCTGGAGAATCAGAGGAGGAGGGTTGATGTTAGAGTTTGTAAAATCGTGGGTACAACGGATAGAGTGAATAGCCAAAGTCTTTTCCCTAGGTAGTGCAGTCAAAAACGAGATGGCAAAGGTTTAAGGTTGTATGGGAAAGACAAAAAAGGGTTCTCATGGACAATATCTTCATGTAGAGGATGTTTCGTGTGTAATGAGCCTCCAGAGGAAGGTATTGAGGCTGGCACAATTACAACATTTAACAGGCATCTGGATGGACAGATGAATGGGAAGGGTTTAGATGGAAATTGACCAAATGCCGGCAAATGGGAGGAGAATAATTTTGGTTGTCTGGTTGGCATGGACACGTTGGATCAAAGGGTCTGTTTCCATGCTATACAGCTCTATGACGCCATGTCTTTTAACACACTATCTCCTCTTATCTTAAAACAATCTCCCACTTCAGGGAAAAGACACCTACCATTCAACATGACCGATACCTCTTATGATATTCTAAACCTCTAAAAGGTTAATTCTCAGCTTCCTACGATCCAGTAGAAAATGTCCGAGTCTGTTGAGCCTGCCCTTATATGCAAACACTCCATTCCCAGCAACATCCTGATAAATTTCTTCTGAACTCTCCCGAACTTGATAATATTCTCAATATAACAGGGCAGCCAGAACTGCATAAAGTCCTATAGGACATGCCTCATGAATGTCCTGTGCAACCTGAAAATACCGTCCCAACACCTGTACTCAAAGGACAGTCCACTGCTATTCGTCATTTATATAAATGATTCGGATGAGAACATAGGAGATATACCTAGTAAATTTGGAGATGGCATCAAAATTGGAGGTGTAGTGAACAGTTAAGAACGTTACCACAGAGTAAAATGGAATCTTGTTCAGATGGGCCAATGGACCGAGGAGTGGCAGATGGAGGTATATTTAGATTAATGCGAGGTGCTAAATCTTGAAAAAGCAAATCAGAGCATGACTTATATCTGATAAAGTCCTGAACAGCGTTGCTGAACAA
Source organism: Chiloscyllium punctatum (assembly GCF_047496795.1). Lineage (NCBI taxonomy): Eukaryota > Metazoa > Chordata > Chondrichthyes > Orectolobiformes > Hemiscylliidae > Chiloscyllium > Chiloscyllium punctatum. Next base: position 106,023,416 of record NC_092744.1, read on the forward strand.
AGAGACCTTGGAGTACAGGGTCATATTTCCTTGAATGTAGAGTTGCAGTTAGATAGGATAGTGAAGTAGGTGTTTAATATGCATTCCTTTATTGTTCAAACCACTGAGTGAAAGAGTTGGGAGGTCATGTTGCGGCTGTGCAGGACATTGGTTAGGCCACTTTTGCAATATTGCGTACAATTCTAGTCTCATTCCTATCGGAAAGATGTTGTGAAACTTGGAAAGTTTCAGAAAAAATTGACAAAGATGTTGCCAGGGCTGGAGGGTTTGAGCTGGAGGGAGAGCTGGAATAGGCTGGGGCTGTTTTCTCTGAATCATTAGGGGCTGAAAGGTGAATTATAGAGGTTTATGAAATCATGAGAGGCATGCATAGGCTAAATAGACAATGTTTTTTTCCACGGGGTAAGCGGGTCCACAATCAGAGGGCATAGGTTTAAGATGAGAGGGGAAAGATTTAAAAGGGACGACAGTAGCAATTTTTATGCTTAGAGGGTGGTATGCGTATGGAATTAGTTGCCAGAGGCTGGTTAAGTTAAAGTATTTAAAAAGAAACATCTGGATGAGTATAGAAATAGGAAGGGTTCAGACGGATATGGGCAGGTGTTGGCAAAATTGACAAGATGAGGTTAGGGTATCTGGTCGACATGGACAAGTTGTACCAGAGGATCCGTTTCCGTGCAGTACATCTCTATGACGATGTCTATACAATGAAGAACATCAAGTGAAACACCTTCATAACCATCCTGTCTACATATGAAGCAAACTTCAAAGAATTATGCCTGAAACCCCAGGTTGATCTGTTCTGCAACACTACCAATGGCTCAACATTTAATTGTATATGTGTTTTTTTTGTTTGTTTTACCAAAGTACAATACCTCGCATTTATCAACATTACACTCCATCTGCAATTCTTTAGCCCAGTGAGTGATAATATTGGGGAAGAAAGGCTGGAAAGTAATCAGTTACCTTGTACCATTTACTGGTTTTAGGAAGAGGGCAGTCACACGTTAGAGCTTGGGAAACAGTGATCAGTGTTTCAGTCCAGAAAGTAATCTCTGTTTTTGTCTCTGGTGTTCCGTGTTGATATTTATTCGAGATCCTTCATAGTGCAGTGTGTGTCTGCAGAATTTCATTCCCTCATATTGCAGACTACAGATAATAGCCATTTAATCTGGAAATAATAGACAAGTATTTAAAATGTTCTTAGTTTATCTCGAAAGCAGAGCTCATAAACTCTACATCCTACAGTTGAGGAAAGTACCTTGCATTTTTTAAGAACGTTATTATTTTAACTGGGTAATTCAGTAGAGTGAATCTGATTTCAATGAATCCATACCGATCTGGAAGCTGACATTTAAAGTTAAAAATTTGGGCATGGTTTAGATTTTGTGCATTCGGTAGTATCCCTGCCTCTGAGGCAGAGCTCTGGATTCTATTCCAATTCCTGAACTTCCCTGGAAGTGCCCCTAGCTCGAGACCAGATTTTCTGGATTCAGGTGCAGCATGTCAGAATAGGCTGATAAACGAACACACAGGAGAATAATGCTGCAACTTTTGAGGCTATTGTGGAGTGGTGGTAGTGTCCCTACCTCTGGCCCCTATAGGGCCAACTGGAGGCCAACTCATCCAACTAGAGGTGTTTAATAATATGTCTGAACGCATTGAGTAAAATGATTTTAAAATTGTGGTTTGATCGAGATGGAAGAGGTGTCAGTATTGAATTTCAGAATTTAAGCCCCGGATGCCTGGAAGCACAGACCTTGGGTGGGAGACATATTTGCACCTTCTACAGGTTTATAAATTCATGAAGTGCATGGATAGGGGGTGAATAGTCACGATCTTTTCCCCATGCTTGGAAGTCCACAATTAGAAGGCATAGATTTAATGTGAGAGGGGAAATATTTTAAAGTGACGTCCGGGCAACGTTATCACTCAGAATGTGGAGCGTGTACATAATGAACTGCCAGAAGAAGTAATGGAGGTAGGTATAATTACAACATTTAAAAGGAACCCAGATGGATATATTGATAGGAAGGATTTATAATGATATGTCCCAATTGCTGGCAAATAGATTAGATTCCCTACAGTGTAGCATCCACACCAACTCTCTGAAGAGTTACCCACCCAGAACCATCTCACCACATTCACCACGACTAATGCACCTGACATTATGTGCAACTTAGCATGGCCAATTGACATAAGATGCGCAACTTTGGACTATGGGAAGAAACCCACGCAGACACAGCGAGAATGTGAAAACTCCACACAGTCAGTCAGCTGTGCCAGCAATCAAACTCAGGTCCCTGGTACTGTGAGGCAGTAGTGCTAAGCACTGAGCCACTGCACCACCCCAAGTAGGGCACGATTACTTTCAGAAATCAGATTGGCATGGACGAGTTGGTCAAAAGTGTTTGCTTTGGTGCTGTACAACTCTTCAGATTCATCAAGCCATTTGATCATGATCCCTGTGTAATCTTCACTGTCCACTATATAGCCAAACTTGGTGTCATCCACAATCTTTCTAACCACGCCTTCTATAATTCTCATCTGAATCATTTGTCTAAATGTCAAAACAAAAATGGATTGAGCAGAAGTCCCTGTGGAACACCACCGTGCACAGTGTCACAAACCTGGTCCCTTTTGTCTAAAAGCTTCCTTTTCTCAAAGATACTGTGTCCTTAATTTTTTTTCAGAGGCGTCGTAAATAGTTCTGGGCTCCAAGGTGATTGGTTTGGTACAGAGATTGAACGGTTTTGTGATTAAAGGTATAATGAAAGGGGAGTGGTCAGCTCTCGAGGTGAGCAGTTCAGTCCAGAACCAGTTTGAAGTTTAGCTGTGTGGACAGGCTCTCTCTCTCTCTCTCTCTCTCTCCCCCCCCCACCTCCTCTCTCTCCCCCCTCCTCTCTCTCCCCCCCCCCTTCTGCCCTTCTAACTTTAACGTGCAATCATTTGTTCCATTTGTACTGTTTTTAAGGGGGGGGGGGTTGCTTATTGGAATGGTTGTGTACTTCCAGAACAGCTAATTTAAGTCTAGTTTGAATAGATTGAGTTCTGTAGGGGTTCTTTATTCTGTTCTTTGTGTTTCATTGTGTAGTTTTGTGAATATTCTTTGTCTATGTTAAAACCTGATAATTTTCACTGTGCACTTACTGAAACAAATTACAAAGTTAGAGTCTGCGCTGCCTGCTCAAGAATATTTTGAGTGGTCTGGCCTAGTCCATAACAACAGGCCTCCAGTCCGAAAAACAACCGTCCTCGATAATGCTGTCTACTGCTATGAGGACACACACACACATACACAGACACGTACCCGACACACATACACATACACACGCACCCAGACATACACACACAGACACACATTCCTGAAGAAGGGCTTATGCCCGAAACGTCAATTCTCCTGTTCCTTGGATGCTGCCTGAACTGCTGCACTTTTCCAGCAACACATTTTCAGCTCTGATCTCCAGCATCTGCAGTCCTCACTTTCTCCTCGAAGACACACACACAGACACACACACACGCACAGACGCACATACACAGATACACACACACAAAGACATGCACACAAAGACACACAGACACATGCACACGCACAGACACACACACCCACAGACAACACATGCACACAGACACACACGGATGCACAAAGAGACATACAAACACACACTGACACACACACACATAGATACAAACGTGCATGCGCGTGCCACACACACACACATCTTTAGAGTCTTTAGGATAAAACTCGATAAGTTATGATTAAAGATGGGCTCAAGGCTTGTTGTGAGAGGGTAGTAGAACTAACTTGAAAAACATGTCATCCATGATCAAAAGTTCAGTTGACTGGATGAGCCAAATGACCTTTTTACTGCTCTAATTTTGTACGCACCATGGTACGTGCATTCGTCTGTGTTAGTGTGTGTATTTGCGGGTGCATGTGTGTCTGTGTGTCCGTGTTTTTTGTGCTTCTGTGTTTTTGTGAGGTTGGGTGTGTCTGCGTGTGCACGTCTGTGTGTGTGTCTGAGTTTGTCTATGTGTGCCTGTGTATGTATCTGCATGTGTCTGCACATGTTTGTTCTCCTCATTACTTTTAGTAATGGAAATATCAATGTACATTTTTGTAATTTCTACACTGTTTGTCATTCATCTTTACATCATAGCTTGAGGAACTTTGTTTTAGTCATGAATTTGTTATTTTCAAAGAGAAGGAAATCTACATGACTTCTTCCTAGGATGATCATGACCCAATGTGAGACCTATATTTTAAGCCATATCATCAAACTGGTAACACCGATAATTTGCTGTGACCAATAGAGGAGTGGCAGTAGAAAAGAAAACAGTTACTCAACAACCCAGGGAACTCTGGACCGGTAAGCCTGACATCAGTGGTGGGTGAGTTGTCGGACGGGATTCTGAGGGATAGCCAATTGCATGCATGTTCAAAGGCAAGGCTTGATTGGGGATAGTCACCATGGTTATTTGCATGAGAAATCGTGTCACACTAATTTGACTGAGTATGTTAAAGCGGTGACAAAGCAGATTGATGAAGGCAGTGTTGTAGATGCTTTCCATATAGACTTGAGCAAGTTCTTCGACAAGATTCTGCATATTAGGCAAGTTAGTAAGGTTAGGTCACATGGGAACTAGCGCACCCAAGACAATTGAATAAAAAATTAGATTGAAGGAAGGCGACAGAGGTTGGTAGAGGATTGCTTTTCAGACTGGAGGCCTGTGAACAGTAGTGTGCCAGAAGGATCAATGCTGAGCCCACTGCTTTTGGCCATTTATATAAATGATGTGGATGTGACCATAGGTGGTAAGGGTAGCAAGTTTGAAGATTACACCAACATTTTTGGTGTTGTGGGTAATGAAGAAAATTATCTCAGAGTGCAATGAGTCCTCGATCAGACGGGCCCATGGGCTGACGAATGGCAGATGGTGTTTAATTCAGATAAATGAGAAGTGCTGCATTTTGGGAAGCAAATCGGGGTACTTAATGGAAATTTATTGGAGGATGTTGCTGAGCAACGAGACGGAGAGATGTAGTGCAACAATCCTTCAAAGTGAATAGTATAGTGAACAAGGTGTTTGGCATGTTTGCCTTCATTTGTCAGAGCATTGAGTTTCGGAGTTGGGATGTCATGTTACAGCTGTACAGGATGACAGTGAGGCCACATTTTGGAATACTGTGTGCAGTTCTGGTCTCCCTGCTGTACGAAGGTTGCTGTGAAACTTGAAAGGGTTCAGAAAAGATTTATAAGGATGTTGCCGGGTTTGGAGAGTTTGAGCTATAGGCAGAGGCTGAATAGGCAAAAGCGGTTTTCCCTGCAGAATCACGGACTTAAGGCTGACCATACAGAGGTTTATAAAATCATAAAGGGCATGGATTTTGTAAATAGACAAGGTCTATTTCCCAGAATAGGGGATTCCAAAAATAGAGGGTATAGGTTTAAGGTGCGAGGGGAAATAATTTAGATGGAACTTAGAGGAATTGTTTTCATACAGAGGGAGGTGTGCATATGAAATCATCTGCCAGAGGAAGTGCTGGAGTCTGGCATCTCGATGGGTATCTGAATAAGGAAGTACAGAGGAATATGAGCCAAATGCTGACAAATCAGACTCGATCAGATTGGGATGTCTGGTCAGCACGGACAAATTTGCATGCGATATGACTGTTATAAGAGGGATGAGGAGACATTCTAAACAGGCATTTCATGTGGGAATTCTCTTCCTCACAAGTTTGAGATGCTTCTTTGTTTACATTGATTCAAAGCTGAGTTAGTTAAATATTTGGCAGAGAAGTGAGTCATGGATAACGGGATACAGACAGGGAAGTGGGGCTGTGACCATAACCTGATCAGCCACAATCTTAGTGCCTGTTGGAGAAGGCTCAAAGTGTCTAATGGCCCACTCCTGCTCCTCAGTCCCATGTCTCTGTGTTCCATTCAGTCTCTCAAACCTGCTAGACAGGGACAGTTAGAAGCTACTTACTGCGATACCCTAGTGCACAGAAACACAGGAGACCATTCAGCCCCTCAACACTGTCACACACAGTTTGGGCTGGAAAATGTAATTTGAAAGCCCAGGTTGGGTATCAAAGAGGTCGCTCATCTCTCTTTATACAGCTTCCCCTCTCTGCAACATGTGCTTCATATGTTGGTCATGTTGTAGACCCAGTTTCACGGTGAATACAGCCCCAACACCTCAGCCAGAGATGGTCCAGACAATCTGGCAACATTCAATAACAGAGCTTCCAGGAAAATAACACCCTCTGCTTTCCAATAATAGAACGTGGGAACCCCACAACCAGGGGTATGTCATTCATCCACACGCCCCCCTCCCCCCGCAAGCATGTCTTCGCCCACAATAAGATCATAAGGTATAATATCCTCTTTCATGTCCAGTTCTTCACAGCCCTCAACTCTGATTGGTCAAAAAGCACTCATTACCCCCACACTGTGACCTATGGATATGAGCAAAAGACGTGAACACAAGGGCTCAGGGAAGAGTGACCGGCCCTGACATCAAGGCATCATTTAACTAAGGATGGTCTCAAGGAGCCTGAGCAGGATTGCGCTTAATTGGAATGAGTTGGAAACTTCCCTGGTTAGAGTGATTTAAAGTATAAAGCACAATGATTGTGGTTTGGGTACAAAAATCCATGCAGTCCTGGACATGTCTGCAAAAGATCCTCAAGGTAGCTTCCTCAGCACAAACATCCTCAGCTGCTTCATAAAGATTAGAAGTGGGGGTGTTCATTGAAGGTCACACAATATTCAGGAAAAATGTCCCCCTTCAGCTCCTGAACTAGTCTGTGTCCATGTGCAGCACGACCTAAACAACATTCAGGCTTGTGCTGTTGGAAGTATCGGTAACATTCATGCAACAGTGCTGCTGGGCACTGCACATTTCCACAGTTAAAAGGAAGAGGTTGTTCAGCGCCTCAAGCTGGCTTCACAGGAATATGAGGAAGTCATTCAGCTCAATGATATTATTGGAGAAGTTTATACATAGCCCATTTAGTGCATCCAACGAATTATACAAGAAGAGGAGGAGTCAGGGGTTTAGAAGACCGCAGAGCTCCTCAAAAATATTTGAAGGCTTGGCCTAGACTCTATCAACAATGAAATGTTCTGATACAGTAATATCCCATAAACATGTACTTGGCAAAAAGGAAAGATCAGACACAGATTGTCAGATGCAGTTCTCCAATCTAGGAAGGAAAACAAATCCGCTGAAGCTTCCAACTCTGTGCTGACCCCAATAGCTTCTGATGTTACTGAGAAGCCAAAACACTTCCTGTCATGTGGCTGCCAGAACTGCACACAGTATTCTATCTGGCCTAACCAATGGCATGTTTAACTCATATTATGTCGCCTCGATGAACAAACACTATGCCTACAGTCCCGTGTGATTTCTTAACTGGCTATTACACTGTCCAGTCACATTAAGGGATGTGTGGAGAAACACCCTCTGACCTCCCTAGTGTTCTGCTATTTATTGAATTCTCTCCTGTCTAGTTCCTTCATCCAAAGTGCATCAAATCCTATTTATTAATGTTCCATTCCATCTGCCATTGATCTGACAATTCCACCTGTATCTTCCCGTAACATAAGGCCTTCCTCCTCACTGCCAACCACCTGGCAAATCTTTGTGTCAAACACAAAATTACTTATTACGCTCAGCCCCCACCCCCACCACTCCCTCCACATTAATACTTACATAATTTATGAATACCACAAATAATTAGATACATTACACTTCTCGCTGTGGTACACCACCAGACACTGGTGTATCGCTACCACCTTCCCAGTGACTTGGGACCACATAGCAGTTTTCAAGTCCTCTAGCACCTCCCTTGTGTGGTCAGATTCGACTAAAACATTTAGGTCAGGACATTTCCTCTCTTGTCTCCAACAGCATCCTGCGATACAACTCATCTGGACTTTACATCATCCAAAACAATTAATCCCAACTTGCATCTTATATAAATCAGCTCGAGAGCTTCCCAGTCCATCTTCTTGAATTCTGTACCTGCTTCTTCCTTTCTCAAATAAAACAGATGTGAAGCTCTCATGTCACAGTCTATCAATGTTCCCTGGTTTCACATACTGATTACATTATTGGTTTCGAAATAGGTCCTAATTTTTTCCTGATATTCTGTTCAGCTTGTTTTTGTAGAACATCTTTGGTTCCCCCTAACTTTGCCTGCTGCACTTCTCCATGCCCCTGTATGAGTCAGTGTGCTGTGGGTGAATTTTCCAACTTTCCCTGAGATCACCTCTCATTCTTTGAAACAGTACAGAACACAGGTATAATCTCATCCACACTGCATGCAATCTGTGCAGAACGCCTTTACTTCGATATTCCAATTTCCATTAACTGAAGGCCAACTTCACTTTTACCTTTCCGTTTCCCAAAGTCACCCCTGAACCACGTTGGTTCAATTTCATTTACTATTCTCTTTCTGAACTCTTAAACATCCACCTGAATATCTAACTATATCACTCCAATAGTTCTCCATTGTCTCCTCCTACAAGAAACATCTTCAAACCATTTCAAGAAAAGTTTGTTAACAGTGATTATTCGGGTGAGATCCAAGATGGCGGCGATTCAGTCGGTCTGCCCTGCTGAGCTCTGCACCAGAACCCAGAAAAAGTTATGCATTCACCATCTCTTTCTTCCCTATTGTGGTAAAATCGGAGGTTTTTGATCCCCAGTATTGCTCTATGCCATTTTAAGTGAGTAACGGAAAATAACTAAGGGAAAAGGATCATGAGGATCACAACCAGCAGGGTACTTCAGCAATGGATACACCCGCGGCTGTGACGTCGGCCTCTGCGAACGCTCCAGGAGACTTATCTGTGGAGTAGAGCCTGGCCTCAGAGTTCAGAGCCTGCGAGAGAAGATTGATTCAGCGATGGAGGAGACCTGAACCAGGCTGGAACTGATCTCAGCCAAGCTGCAGAAGCAGGATCAGGAGACCCAGCATCTCGGCCCGTGCATCGTCGAGGTGGAACAGCGGATCGCGACTTTGGAAACCATGGCAGAATCCTCGGCGGGTCATGTAGAAGCCCTGGAATGGTAGCTAAGGGCCTTAGTAGAGTAGGTCAACGACCTCGAAAATCAGGGCCATCAGAAGAACATCAGCCTGGTCGGGCTGCCAGAACGAGAAGAAAACGGCCAGCTCGTCAACTTCTTTTCATTTCTCTCATTTACCACTGAATGGGAAAGTGGGTTTAGGGATGGTGGGGGTGGTTACATTTTGTTTCAACCGGACTGCCTGAGGTCAAAGTATGGATGGGATGGATTTAATTTTCTTGTTGTAAGACGCATGCAACTTTTGAAAACATTGTTTTGCCTGGATTTGATGAGCGGCTTCAGCTCGGAAGATCCATGGGGGATGAATGGGTAATATATACACCCTCTGCAGGAAAGGGGGGGGGGATCTCTCCACTTATTTGTGTTATATGTTGGCTCATTTTAGAAATATTTGCGAGAAGTTTTGATTTGGTTGTTATTGTAGTTATAGTTTCAAGTTTGTGTGAACTGTTTACTGCTTTCACTTGATGTGCTATAAATGGGTTCTTCTCCATCAAGGCTGCCCCATCAAGGCAGCTGGTGGACCTGAACAGGGAGCTGCCTTGGTGGACGTTTGAGATGTCTTCACCCTGAAGGTAGGGGCTTCACCTTTTTTTCTAACCCACGTAAGTGCTATACTAGGAGTGACATATATTTTGCCCCATTGGACTTTTTTTAATGGGTCATGGGCTGTTTCGGATAGTTATGGCTAACCGCTTGTTTAATGGTGCATGTGGAACCTTAAGGAGAGTCACTCACTCATTCAGAGAAGAAAATACTTTCAAGCCTCAGAAAGGAAGGGGTCAATGTAGCCTTGCTGCAAGAAACACATCGAACTGATCAGGAGCACTTCAAGTTACAGCAGGGAAGGTTCGGTCCGGTATTTATTTCATCCTTTAATTTGAAAAGTAGAGGAGTAGCTTCACTCATTCATACAAACCTTCCGCTTCAGTTGTTTGACCAAATTAACGACGAACGTGAGTGGTTTCTGATCCTTAAAGCTTTAATACATGGAGAAGAATATGGGACATTGTATAATATTGCCCCACCACACCCGCTCAAATGCACACTCCAGGTTGATGACCCTTGGGGAACATTGTACAATTAAAAGGGAGACTTTAACCGACTTATGGACCCCGAAGAGGATAGGATGTCAAGGGGTCTCACGGGTATTTCCCAGCCATCAAGGCAGCTGGTGGACCTGAACAGGGAGCTGCGTTGGTGGACGTTTGAGATGTCTTCACCCTGAAGGTAGGGGCTTCACGTTTTTTTTTATCCCACGTAAGTGCTATACCAGGATTGACATATTTTTTGCCCCATTGGACTTTTTAAATTCGATGCTGCCCTGCAAAATTCTGATCATGCAGCAGTGAACGTGAACGTTCAGGCCGAGGCGATGGGACAGGCTCACAGCACTGGCACATGGATCCTTGCCTCCTGAAAGATAGCAAATTCATTGAGTACTTTTCGCGGGTATTGAAGTTTTTATTGGGACATTAACTTGGGTACGGTCAGTAATCCATCTGCCAAGGCCTATACAAGGGGTTTGATTATTTCTTACTCGGTGACTCAGAAGCGGCAGAAGGGACAGCAGTCGCGTATACTCAAGGCTTGGCTGAAGGCAGCTGAGACAGCATTCTTTGACAGACTGTCTGTAACTCAGTTACAGCAGATTACAGCCCTCCGGGCTGCTCTGAGCACTGCACTCACCCAGACCATAAAGAGGGAGATTTCCTTTGCGAAACAGAGGTTATTCGAGTATGGTGCAAAACTGAGAAGGTATTTGGCGCACTTGGCCAGAAAGAAGAGTGCCCCCAATCTATTACATCCATTGGAGAGGGTGCTGGTACTATCACCTGCCGTCCCAAAAGGGTTAATGCAGCATTCAGAAAGTTCTACTCTGGGTTGCTCCAATCAGAGGATTGTGCGGACAGATTGGTGAAAACTGAGTCATTTTAAGACCCTGGACCTCCCAGCTATAACTTCAGAGCAGGAGTCTCTTTTGAATGCCCCGTGACATCCAAGAGATACAGGATGCGGTAAGGCAGCTCCAGAGTGGCAAACCGATCGGCCAGATGGCTTGTGGAGTGAGATTTATTAGGAGTTCATAGACATGATGGCTGGAACAATATTGGATATATTCAATTATTCTTGTGGACAGAACTGCCTCCCATCCTCTCAGAGAGAAGCAAACATTTCTCTTATTCTCAAGAGAGGGAAAGCCCCAGAGGTTTGCCTATTCGTATAGGCCTATACAATTATTAAACGTAGAATTTAAAATTTTGTCGAAAATACTAGCGTTGAGGCTGGAGAAGATCTTGTCCTTCATTGTGAAAGAAGACCAGACACGTTTTATTAGGAGTCACAGGTCCCCTATTAATATTAGGAGAGTGCAAAATATAGTTCAGGTGTGCCATCAAGGTCGATTCCAGGCTTGGTCGTCTCGCTGGATGCAGACAAAGCATTTGCTTGGGTGTAGTGGCTGTACCTCTTTTATGTCTTGGAACTGTTTTGCCTTGGAGGTGTCTTTGCCTGTTGGATGGCAGAATTATATAGTGACGCAACAGCGACAGGAGTTCTCACTAATGGTATAAGGTCTAATGGTATAATTTTAGCATTGGCAGAGGTGCCCCTTTCACCGTTATTATTTGTATTGGGGATTGAGCCGTTGACAGAGGCCACCCAGATGGGCCCCAGTATAACTGAACGGGTGGTAGGGTCAGGAAGGCATGACATCATCCTTACACAGATGACGTTCTTCACTCTCTACCTAACCTGATGATATCTTTGCCCCGTTTTAAAGAAGTGATTGATTTATTTGAATCTATCTCAGGGTATAACATCAATTTTATGAAATCGGACCCCATGCATGTTGGGTTTTATTCGAGTACCTTATCATGGGGGGTGCAATCTGATTCCCTTTCAGATGGTCACAAGAAGGTCTCTGCTATTTCGGCATTTTTATCACACTGGCCTTCTGTCAATTATATAAAGCAAACTTCGTGCAAGTGCTCGAGAAGATAAGACAGGACCTTCGACTCTGGGAAGATATTCCAATATCCTGGTTATGTAGAATACCTCTGGTTAAAATGAATGCACTTCCTCGTTTCTTCTATCCCATGCCAATGGTTCTTTTGATGCTCTCCAGGTCGGTTCTATGGAGGCTTTACAGTGGGTTAAGCTTGTTTACCTGGCACCACAAGTGGCCTCTTATGAAGCTCGCCAAATTGCAGCTTCTGCAGGAGATTAAGGGTGTGAATTTTCTGGACTTTAAGAAATACCAACGAGGTTCCCTGCAGTCGTATGTGGCTGATTGAGCTTGCAAAGACCTTCGGTTAGTTTGGCTGGACATTGAGGCATCCCAGGCAAAATGTCCCCTCATTAATCTGTTGTTCATGGACAAGACGAGGATTGTTATGAACCATTGCAGAAATCCAATTGTCCATAAAATAGTTAAAGCCTGTAAAATGATGCGACAAAGTGAGGGCAATTTACAAAAATGATCTTCCCCTTTGACTCCCATTGTAGGATTGGTAGGATCCCAGCTGGGATTGAAGGATTCTGCCTTTTGGCTCTGAGAGTCCAGAGGAGTTTCCTGTTTGGGAGAATTATTTGACGTGGTGGTCATGGTGGTTTTAGAGCAGCTGAGCCAGAAATATGAGTTATCTTGGAGGGGCCACTTTCGTTAATTTTAGATGAGGAACTTTAGACAGAAAAAAAAGACTACATTAATGGTTAGTCCCCATAGGTCGGAAATGGAGGGAAGAGTGCTTCCTCCACAGGTGCTCTCTCGGTCAGCAGCCTCTATCATTTATTAAGAGGTAGTGTCTCAAATGATATAGAGCGGCTGCATGGAATCTGGGCTCAGGAATTGTGGGTGGAGATCTCACCAGAGGAGTGGGAAGATATTTGGGAAACCGTAAGGAAGAGTTCAATTTGCAATAGGATGTAGGCTATGCAGTTGAAGGTACTCCGCAGGGTTTAATTGACACCCGAGCAGCCTGTCAAATTTAAGAGAGGACAGTCTCCAATATGCCCCAAATGTACAATAGATGTTGGTATACTTACGTATTGCTTGTGATCATGCCACAAGCTTCATAGGTATTGGTGCACTATAGCAAGTGTTTTGGAAGGGGTTTTGGGAACCGAGGTCAAGGCAATTCCGGTGCCCCTCCTCTTGTGTTCGCTGAATCTTCCCTCTTTGGACTTGCATGGGAATAAATTGTTTAGTATTCTTTCATTTTGTGTGAGGAAGAACATTCTGATAAACTGGGTCCCAGGAAACCTCCCAGGACTCTGATCGTGGTGTAGGCTAGTTATGGAGCCAATTCCCCTCGACTTCCTTATGAGTATGGGCACCCAAGAAATGAACATTGTCATAGGACGTGGCGGCCCTATTTCAACCATATACACATGGTGTTATTGGCAATATTGGTCAGGACATTTGTGTAACAGTGAGGGCTCTGAGAAGAAGAATTCTGAACAAATACGGGTATGGCAACTCATGCTACCGGTAATGGGGAGCTTTGGTAGGAATGTGCTGGGTGTTGTAACTTCATGTAATTTAAGTTAATTTGCCTTGGTTCAGCTCGGTTTAATCTATGTTTTGTTTTGATTTTGTTTTGACATCAGCCCATTGATTTTGTGCACAGGGAAGAGAATGAGTCCATTCAGCCACTCATGCTTCTTACACAGCAACTAGAGTAGGTCATTTCACACCATGTGTCAATTATACAGGATTGGAGGGAATGAAGAGAATATATAGAGGTGAGAATACAAGCTTACCACATTCACGATGGAATATAAAGTAGTGAGAAAACTGCTGGAATTTAAGAAAATTATTAAAATCAATTATTCAGGAATTAATGAAAGGACATTTGCAAAGTGAAGCCACAATCCATCAGAATCAACATAATTTTACAAAGGATGAATCATATTTTCATTATTTATTTGAGTCTTTAAGAATATGACAAGCAAGCTGCACAATGAGAATACTGGAGATGTAAAATCAGGACTTGCAGAAGACATTGAATAAGGTGTGCACAAAAGATTAATCTGCAGAATAAGATTGCATATGGTTAGAAGTAATTTATTCGCTTGGATGTAGGATTGGCGAAACAAAGAATTGCATTGAGTTGGAATAACTGGTTCATTTTCTGTTTCCAAAAATACCATAGGGCTCAGTCCCCAGGCTCCAACTATTAGCAATAAATACTATCACCTATTTGAGGGGATGGACATGCTATAATCAGTTTTTCAGAAGACACTGACTCAGTTGAGAAATTGTAATGAATGTTTAAGGATAGGTTGCAGATGAAATGAAACAATGAAAAGTATGGGGCCGTTTTGGTCAGTGTAACAGAAAGGCAACTTACTATCCAAACAGAGGGAAACTACAGAGTGCTTAGGTACAGAGGGATCTGGAATCCTCATCCATATCGCAAAAGACACAGATGCAGGTGTAGCAGATAATGAGAAAGGAAACAGCAAATTTGGTGTTTATTTCTAAAAGAATAGATTATAAAGCGAGGGAGGTACTGCTGCAATAATGCCAGGCATTTGTGAGATCGCAATGGAGTACTGTGTATAGTTTTGGTGTCCTGACCGCAGGAGGGATGTAATTACCATAGAGGCAGTTCAGAAGAGGTTTACTAGACTGATTCCAGAGATAAGGAGTTCGTCCTCTGAAGAGAGATTGAGCAATTCAGGCCTATACTCCCTGGAGTTTAGAAAAATGGGAGGAGATGTCACTGAGGACTGGACAATGCTAAAGGTGATTGATAATGTCGACATGCATTGGGTATTTCCTGATGTGGGACAACCTACAACAAGAGATCAGAGTTTTAGGATAAGTGGAGAGGAATTAGAACAGTGATGAGAGAACTTCTCTCAAAGCATTTTAAATCTGTGTAATTCACTGTTCCAGAGTGCAGTGGATGCTGGGTTATTGAGTAACTGAGGGGATATGGAGAGTGGGCCGGAAAGTGGGACTAAGACCGAGATGACATCAGCCGTGGTTGTATTCAATGCTGGAGCAGGCTGACATCAGATATGATTGTATTCAATGGTGGAGCAGGCTGACATCAGAAATGATTGTTTTCAGTGATGGAGCAGGCTGACATCAGCCGTGATTGTATTCAATGTTGGAGCAGGCTGACATCTGAAATGATTGTTTTCAATGATGGAGCAGGCTGACATCAGCCGTGATTGTATTCAGTGATGGAGCAGGCTGACATCAGCCATGATTGTATTCAATGGTGGAGCAGGCTGACATCAGCCGTGATTGTATTTAATTCTGGAGCAGATTGACATCACATATGATTGTATTCAATAGTGGAGCAGGCTGACATCAGCCGTGATTGTATTCAATGATGGAGCAGGCTGACATCAGCCGTGATTGTATTCAGTGATGGAGCAGGCTGACATCACATATGATTGTATTCAATGGTAGAGCAGGCTGACATCAGCCATGATTGTATTCAGTGATGGAGCAGGCTGACATCAGCCATGATTGTATTCAATGATGGAGCAGATTGACATCAGCCATGATTGTATTCAGTGATGGAGCAGGATGACATCAGCCATGATTGTATTCAATGGTGGCACAGGCTGACATCAGCCATGATTGTATTCAATGGTGGAGCAGGCAGATATCAGCCGTGATTGTATTCAATTCTGGAGCAGATTGACATCACATATGATTGTATTCAATGGTGGAGCAGGCTGACATCAGCCGTGATTGTATTCAATGATGGAGCAGGCTGACATCAGCCATGATTGTATTCAATAATGGAGCAGATTGACATCAGCCATGATTGTATTCAGTGATGGAGCAGGATGACATCAGCCATGATTGTATTCAATGGTGGCGCAGGCTGTCATCAGCCATGATTGTATTCAATGGTGTAGCAGGCTGATATCAGCCGTGATTGTATTCAATTCTGGAGCAGATTGACATCACATATGATTGGATTCAATGGTGGAGCAGGCATGACATCAGCCGTGGTTGTATTCAATGATGGAGCAGGCTGACATCAGCCGTGATTGTATTTAGTGAAGGAGCAGGCTGACATCACATATGATTGTATTCAATGGTGGAGCCGGCTGACATCAGCCATGATTGTATTCAGTGATGGAGCAGATTGACATCAGCCATGATTGTATTCAGTGATGGAGCAGGCTGACATCAGCCATGATTGTATTCAGTGATGGAGCAGGCTGACATTAGCCATGATTGTATTCAATGGTGGAGCAGGCTGATATCCGCCGTGATTGTATTCAATTCTGGAGCAGATTGACATCACATATGATTGGATTCAATGGTGGAGCAGGCATGACATCAGCCGTGGTTGTATTCAATGATGGAGCAGGCTGACATCAGCCGTGGTTGTATTCAATGATGGAGCAGGCTGACATCAGCCGTGATTGTATTTAGTGATGGAGCAGGCTGACATCACATATGATTGTATTCAATGGTGGAGCCGGCTGACATCAGCCATGATTGTATTCAGTGATGGAGCAGGCTGACATCAGCCATGATTGTATTCAATGGTGGAGCAGGCTGACATCAGCCATGATTGTATTCAATGTTGGAGCAGGCTGACATCAGCCATGATTGTATTCAATGGTGGAGCAGGCTGGAGGAGCTTTATTGCTGACTGAGGTTCCTCGTCTTTCTTCAGTCCTTCGAACGTGTTACACAGGAATAGGGGAGGGCTGGTTAATCGACAGAAAGCAGGCATCAGATTTAATCAGTTTAAAAGAATGTAACCAGTACGGTCACACAGTGACCAGTGCAGGGTCCTCAGCTAATTACCATCAATGATCTAGAGAAGTGGAACAAATGTGCTGTAACTAAGTTTGCCGATGGAAATAATATAAGCAGGAAAATTAGTAATCAATGGAAGTTGTAGAGTCTGTAAATGGATATGGACATGTTAATCAATGGATAAAAGTTTGGCAGGTGGGATTTAACGTCATATATAACCTGTCATTTTCTTCCAGGAAGAACGGCAAGCAGTATGTTACTGAAATACAGAGGGATTACAGGACTTAGTGATACCGTGTGTACTGAAGGGTTTACTCTGAGCCGTGCAGACATGGCATGTGTTGCTCCATCACCCTGATTGTCTGCTGCCTGATGTTCCCAGGGGTCCTATTGCTCTCATCCACCATATATATCCTCCGTTACTGAATGATGACACTGATGCTGAGATCGGAGAGATGATGGAGCTGTCACCCAGTCCTGCCTGGAAAGTTCTGGAACATAGAAGCTGAATGTAACCCTGACCCAAAAACCACTGGTAGCACGGTCCTCCCCCTGATATGAAGCTGCAGGTCGTGTTGAAGGAGGTGACACCGCTCTGTGACCAGCTCCTTGTTCAGTCAGGGTCCCCTCACACTCTGCACCTTGGTTAGGTGGAGCTTGGGAAGCTGTTCCTGGAAAACCCCGGGGTGGATCCAGCAGATCCCTTTCCCCAGACACACGCATTGCGTGGTTTCAGAGCTTCCCCTCTCTGCAGCCTCTGCTCCATTTGTTGTTCATGTTACAGACCCAGATGCTTTTACTATCGTACCCATGCTCCATTCAGAGTTGGGTCACCAAATCTTCAGGTCTTCCTGAATGTCTGAGGTAGCTCACAGCACAACCTCCAATAAAACATTCCCAGCACCTCCACTAACTTTCCAATAACAGGAGTCAGTCCGGAGTCCCTCAGTTCCAAGTTTGATGCCTGGTAATTAACAATAGTACTCGAGGGGCTTCCTCGTGTAATTGACCGCATGATCAGCTGAGAGGGACAAACACAGATGTTCAGAGAACAGGCACAGACCAAGTTTCAAAGACATGTCTCAAAGCTGCTGGGACCCTCTGCCCACCAAGGAGCAGTACATAGGACACATGGGGAGGTGAGCAACAGCCCAACACACACTCCACTGTTCATGGAGCACCACATGGGACACACCAGGAAGTGAACAGCCCGAGACACACCATTTCATTGTTTCTGAGCTTCACAGTGCCAGCTCTTGATACATTAAGGATCCAAATGGGATCCACAGCCGTGATGTATAGAAGAGCATGAGCCGTGCACTTTGCATGTTGTTTCTGAACTTCATAATTACGTCCCCGGGGATTCAGGAATATTAGCACCAACGGTCAGGTTAAGGTAAAGAAAGACAGATACTCGTGTTATATTTGGATGATTACTTGATCAACAAGTTGAATAAACACGGCTCTTCTCAGAGAAATGGGATTAGCCGGAGGAGTCAGATGCTGATGGGTCCAATAACAAGAGTAAGAACATAAAATAAATATGCTGACAGATCAGCTCAAATGGTCAGTTATGCCCGATACCAACGCCACCTCACATAATCAGACATCATAATCCAGATGAGA
Organism: Chiloscyllium punctatum; assembly: GCF_047496795.1. Classification (NCBI taxonomy): domain Eukaryota; kingdom Metazoa; phylum Chordata; class Chondrichthyes; order Orectolobiformes; family Hemiscylliidae; genus Chiloscyllium; species Chiloscyllium punctatum. The sequence goes on from NC_092744.1 coordinate 106,041,891, forward strand.
TATATATTCAGCGTGAAGCACTGTGCAGATGAGGCTAGTGTAGTGCTCAATACAAACCAGCAATCTGTACAGACTGTGCAGACCACATCAGTCCACGGGGGGCTGTGCAGTGAATAACTCTGTAAACCTGGAGAAGTTACCCTTCCAGCATGTAGAGCTGTGTCCACCATCCGAGTGCATTGCTCAGTAATACTGTATTTGATCACTGCGCACTGTCGGGAAACTTGCAGCCCATGCTGCAAGTGACAGGATGTGCAACTCCCATCCATTTACAGCTCCATATCTTCATTGTTCCAGGCGCTTTAGAAGATCTAATAAGAGGAAGGATGAAACTTACATAAAGTTGAGGAGCCAAGGGTTACGCAGTGCCCTAGAAGGTTGCAAGGTAACCAGTGTGTAAATGAAGAATAAACTCAGGAGAGATAAAAGTGTGCATGACAAAGGCTTGGCGGGTAGAATTAAGGTAAAACCTAAGACGTTCTACACTTACATGAGAAACAAGAGGATGGCCAGAGTGAGGGTACGGCGATCAGGGATAGTGGAGGGAACTTACGCCAGGAGTCGGAGGAGGTAGGGGAGGTTCTTAATGAATATTTGCTTCAGTATTCACAAATGAGAGAGACCTTGACATTTCTGAGGACAGCATGAAACAGGCGAATATGCTAGAACAGGAGGATGTGTTGATAAATTTGAGAAACACACGGATAGATAAATTTATTAGGCCAAACAGGATATGCCCTATGATACTATAGGAAGTGAGAACAGATTGCTGCGCATTTTGCGATGATCTTTTGCATCATCACTGTCCACTGGAGTCGTGCCAGATGTCAGGAGGCTGGCAAAAGTTCATGCCTAGTTCAAGAAAGGGAATAGGGATAATCCTGGGAAGTATTGGCCAACCAGTCTTACACTAATGACGGGCAACGCATTGGAGAGGATTTGAGAGACAGGATTTATGAATACTTGGAAAATTATAAATGATTAGAGACAGTCAACATGGCTTTGTGAGGAGCACATCATGCCTCATAAATCTTATTGAATTTCTTAAGGATGTGACAAAACACGTTGATGAATTAGAGCAGTGGATGTGGTATATATGCATTTTAACAAGGCGTTTGATAAAGTTATCCACGGTAAGCTCATTCACAAGATAAGGAGGCGTGGCTTACAGGGAGATCTGGCTGTCTGGATGCAGAATTGGCTGGCCCACAGAAGACAGAAGGTGGTGGTAGATCGAACAGATCCCGCCTGGAGCTTGGTGAATAACTTGGTGATCTGTTCTGGGACCTCTGCTCTTTGTGATTTTTTTTATAAGAGAGTAGATGATGAATTGGAAGGATGGGTTCATAGGTTCGCCGATGTCACGAACTTTGGAGGAGTTGGTGGTTAGTATGGAGGGCTGTTCTAGGTTACAACAGGACATTGACATAACTGAGCTGATGAGTGACAGATTGAGATAAATCTGGAATGGCGGGATCTTGGGTCCATGTCTATAGATCCTCAAAGTTGCCATCCAGATTGGTGCTGTTGTTTAGAAAGCATATGATGTGTTGGCTTTCACAGCCGGGGAGATCAGTTTCAGAGCTATTAGGTTATGCCGCAGCTCTATAATCCCACTGTTTAATCCACTGTGATGAAGTTGAATGTTGTTCTGCATTGAGAGCTTGCAAGTACTTGTCATATGACTAGCTAATATTTTCAGAGTTTACTGTACTGAAACTATGTAACATCTGGCTGTGAAACAGATATGTTGAGCTTTGGTTGCTCTTTTAACAACTATTCGAATTTAAACAACCAAGTTTAAATAATGTCCCACTACACTAAACCCAATCGATTTTAAATTTATTGTTTTGTCAACATCAAACCAAGGAGATGAGCTGATGTTGAGGGAATGAAGAGGCACGCATTTTGGAAGTTAGACAGAGAGTAAACTACCATCGTGATAGTCTGCCATGAACAACATTCTCTGTGTAAGATTCATTTTTTGAACGAAATATCCTTGCATTAAAAGACAGAACATGACCCAGGGAGATAGTCAGTGGAAAGAAGGAGGGCATTGGAGACTACAGCCACTGTCTGGTTTAAGTAATTGTAATACAGTTTTTCTTTAATTGGAAGATTATATTGTTAAAGGTGGAGAAAGATAAGAAACAGTTCAGAGAAAGGGAAACTTAGAGTTGGGAATAATTGTTGTTGTTCAATGTTCACTTTTAGAATTAAGGGATACATTGATATTATTTCCTGTTAAGTAGCGGAATATGCGAGCTCTCTGTCACTCGACTTTAACAGATTATGAGTGAGGTGAGCTTTTCTGAGTGTTTGGTTTCATTCACAGAAGGTTTCATCGCCGTGTCATAACACCACACTTGTTATACCGTGTTCTAGTCACCTCATTAAAGGAAAGAGGTGGAAGCTATAGAGAGAATGCAGAGAATTTTCTATGGAACAGCAGAAAGGTCGACACAAGCCACACAGAGTGAGTGAAATATTGAGAAAGTCACCACATGAAAAGTAAACACTGGCAGATTCCCGATGTCTATTTAAACGTCAGTGTGGCACTGGGTGTAGTGCGTCTGTATTGATGACTGGGTATCTGTGTGCGCATGTGCATCTGTGTATCGGCATTTGTCTATGTGTGCTGAAAATGTGTTGCTGGAAAAGCGCAGCAGGTCAGGCAGCATCCAAGGAGCAGGAGAATCGATGTTTAGGGCATGAGCCCTTCTTCAGGAATTTGTCTATGTGTGCCTGTATATGTGCTATTGCATCAGTCTCCGTGTGTGTCTGTGCATCTATATTCATCTCTGTGTGTCTCTGCATGTCTGATTTTTTCAATGTGTGTATCTGCGTTTCTGCATTCATCGCTGTGTATATCTGCATGTCTGTATTTTTCTCTGTGTGTATCTGCATGTCTGCATGTGTCTCTGTGTGTATCTGCATGCCTGTATTTCTGTCTCTGTGCAGCTGCATGTCTGTATTCATCTCTGTGTGTACCAGACTGTCCGTATTCAACTCTGTGTGTATCCGCGTGTCTGTATCCATCTCTGCGTGTATCTGTGTGTCTCTATTCGTCTCTGTGTGCATCTGCGTATCTCTGTATGTATCAGCACGTCTGTTTTTGTCTCTGTGTATATCAGTTTATCTGTATTCAACTCTGTGTATATACGTGTATTTGTATTCATCTCTGTTGGTATCTGTGTGATTTTATTCATCTCTGTGCGTAACTGTGTGTCTATATTTGCCCTTCTGTGTATCTGTGTGTATGTATTCGTCTCTGTGTACATTTGCGTGTCTGCATTCATCTCTGAATCTGCGTGTCTGTATTCATCTCTATGTGCATCTGCGTGCCTTTATTAATCTCTATGTGCATCTGCCTGCCTGTATCCAGCTCTGTGTGTCATTAAATTCGTCTCTGTGAGTATCTGCGAGTCTGCATGTGTGTCTGCGTATCTGTGTTTGTCTCTGTGTGTATCTGTGTGTATGTTTTCATCTCTGTGTGTATCCGTGTGTCTTTATTCGTCTCTGTGGGCATCTGTATGACTCTAGTCGTCTCTGCGTGTTTGCGTTTGTCTCTGTTTGTATCTGCGTGTCTGTATTCTTCTTACGTGTATCTGTGTGCCTCTATCCGTCTCTGTCTATCTGCGTGTCTCTGTGTGTATCTGCGTGTTTGCATTCATGTCTGTATCTGCGTGTGTGTATTCATCTCTATGTCTATCTTCATGCCTGTGTTCATGTGTGAGTATCTGTGTGTCTGTATTCGTCTCTGTGTGTAGCTGCGGGTCTGTGTTTGTCTCTGAGTGTATCTGCGTGTCTGTGTTCATCTCTGTTGTGTATCTTCCTCTCTGTATTTGTCTCTGTGTGTATCTGTGTGCCTGTATTTGTTTCTGTGTGTCGCTCCACGTCTGTATTCATCTCTGTGTGCGCCTGTGCATCTGTATTCATCTCTGTGTGTCTGTATTTGTCTCTTTGTGTATTTGCGTGTCTGTTTTCATCTCTGCATTTTGTCTGCGTGCCTGTATTCGTCTCTGTGTGTATCTATGTGTCTATGTGCACAGCGGATCTGTCAGCCTCTCTGGTGTTTAAAGTGATGCAATGTCCCTCTCTGCTGGCCTTCACACTCCTCTGCGTTGACAGCACCGCAGGGTGACAACCATCAGGGGATTCAGTCTGGGAGGGAGGGGGAGGGAGGCAGCTCAGAGCGCCATCCAAACTGACAGAACCATCTGCACACGCACACACACAGTTTGGAATATGGAGGATTGTAATCATACTGAGGACCCTTAGAGTGGAGAATGTTCATGTAAAGTTATGTCTATGGTCACTCTGCAATGTGGAAGTCATTTGTCTTTGAAGATTATTCATGACACAGAGTGCGCAAATTAAAGTGTATTTCCATTGCAAATGCATCCAAGCAAGATTGACGGAACAATTTTTAAGTCAATGCAATTAATGTATTTCACGTTCATTATTTTGAAATGTTTTATAATATACTCCTACAAATTATAAATGAGAAAAGATTGAAAATCCTGAAATGGACACAGTAGTGGTGGTAATATCTCAGGAACGATATCGTTAGGTATCAGACGAAACTGCTCTGTGCTTCCAAAGACTTTATTTGAAAAACCAAACAGCCATGCAATGTGAAAGATTGACAGGATTTGATGTCCTCTGAAAGAAACAAAAAAAAACCTGACACTAGTGCAAAGGCATGGGGAGGCTAGCAGAAGGTGGCATTGTATAACTATAAACTAAACAGGGACAGACGTAGAGGTGTGGCGGGGTGGTGGTGGTGAGGGGTTGATCTCAATTTCAATGGATCTACCCCAAAAAACGGCAGGACATCATCTCACGGAGATACACACAAACATACACAGACACGTTAAACACACAACACATATACATACAGATATGGACACACAAACAAACACACACACTCCTGCACACGGTTTCTTTAAGATATTGAATAAGCTTTTCATTAATTTGGGAATCAGTGATCATTTGGCGAAGGCAGGAGAATATAGGTGAGAAACAGTTCAGCTGTAATCCAATGGCACAGCACATCCAATGGGCTAAGTGGCCTGATTCTGCTCTATTTTCCCATATTCAGGAGAGAGCTTTCAAAGGTTGAATTTGAATGCAGATTACAGGGTTAAAGGTAGGCATCTTGGCAGTGTGGAGGAACAAAGGGATGTTGGGGTCCACGACTGTAGATTCCTCAAAGTTGTCAAAGCCCTCAAGGTAAGAATGTGTATGATATTTTGGCTTTCATAAGCTGGGGGATTGAGTTTAGAGTTGCGAGGTTATGCTGCAGCTCCATAGAGGCCTGGTTAGACCACACTTGGAATATTGTGTTGAGTTCTGTTCGCCCCATTAAAGGAAGGATGTGGAAGTTTTAGAGAGGGTGCAGACGTGAGTTCCCAGCACGTTGCCGGTCCTATAGGGCATGTCTTATGAAGATGGTTTGAGGGAGCTTTAGCTTTTCTCATTAGAGTAAAGAAGGATGAATGGTGACTTGATAGAGGTGTGCAAGATGATGAGAGGCACAGATAGAATGGATTAGTAGATTCTTTTTCATAGGGTAGAAATCGCTAACACGAGGAAAACATAATTTTAATGTGTTTGGAGGAGGGTTTTGGGGAGATGTCAAGAGGCAGGTTGTTTACACAGGTAGTGATAGGTGCGTGGAATGCACTGCCAGCAGTGGTCGTAGAATTAGCTACATTAGAGACATTCAAGTAACTCTTGGATAAGCACATAGATGATAATAGGATGAAGGCTCTGCAGTTTAGTTTAATCTTAGAGTCGGATAAAAGGTCGCCACACCATTGAGGGCTGAAGTGCTCTTACTGTGCTGTACTGTTCAATGTTCGCTGTTCTAATATCTTGAACTCTTGTGAAAATATTGTACCTGGAATTCCTTTAACTTCAGTGGAGGTTAATCTGGTCAGTATTTGATTGTTGAGTGTTAATGGAAATTTGGGGAGGTTTGAGGGTCTGAATGGTCTATATCTGTTCCTAACCGTTGTGTCAAAAGAATAATGATTGGTTTGAGGGGAACTCATTTTGAGAATAAGGGCATTCCTATTAAAGACTGGGAAAGGGATGTTCCTTTTTCATTAGGATTGTATGGTCTGTGGTCTTCTCATGCCCAAGGATCAGTGAAGACTGGGTTAATGAAAACACTCAAGGAGGAGTTATATAGATCGTTGATGAACAAGAGAATCAATGATTGTTGGGAACAGACAGGAAAGGGATGCTTAATTACCATCACATCAACAATGGACATTCTGAATTGTGCAGCAGGCTCGAGGGGCTGAATGGCCACCTGCTGCTCTTGCTTCATGTATTGTTCACTCACTCAACCCCGCGATGCTGTTACAGAAGGTGAGGAAGATCGCATTCAGCCATTCAGGATCGATCTGCACCTCTAAGTAATTGTAAAGAAATAGGATGAAGCTCTTCAGCCATTTCAGTACATCACGCAGCGCAAGAGGAGGTCACACCTACTTTCTAGATTGCTACACAGGAACAGGGGAGTCCTGGGTAACTATGAGGAAATAGATAGTCGGGAGAAATGTGTATTTTCGGGTTGGAAATCTTTAACTTGGTGAAGTGCCTCAGAGATCAGTGCAACATCAAAAGGTATTTAGAATCCCTGTCAATGATTTGCGGGTGGGAACTGATTGGATGGAAATCAATTGGCTCAACCACGAAGATTCGATAAGATGTCAAGTGGAGGTAGAGAGTCTGTAATGTGATATAGACAGGGAAAGTTCGTGTGCAAACCTTCAGCAGAAACAGGATAACATGGGGTACCGAAGTTTGTGCTATGGCAGAAGGGGAAAACAACAGTAATCTAATTCAAAGAAGAAAGATCACAAAACTCAGTTGTACAAAGGCATTTCTTCAGCCGGGTACATACATCACACGGGATTAGTATGCAGATGCAGCAAGTAATTAGGAAGGTATTTGGAGTGATTACTTCATGAAAAGGCTATCAGGATATTTTACTGCATCTGTACAGAGGATTTCTGAGTCAACATCTGATGTACTGTGGGCAGTGATGATTCCATAAACTGAAAAATAAATATACTCAATAGCTTTAGAAGATTTTGTGAATAAGTTTCACTGCACTTGCTCTTGGAAAGAAGGCCTTATCCTGTCATACAGCACGGAAACAGACTCTTCACTGCACCATGTCCATGCCGACCAGATGTCCTAAATTAATCAAGTTCCATTTGCCAGCACTTGGCCCATATCCCATAAAACCTTCGTGTTCACTCAAATGGCTTCATTCAAATGGCTAAAAATGCTGTAGCTGTCCCAGCCTCCAACATTTCCTCTGGCAGTTCATTCTATACACTCTGTGAAAAGTTACCACTTTTGTCCCTTTTATATAGAACATAGAACATAGAAGAATACAGCGCAGTACAGGCCCTTCGGCCCTCGATGTTGCGCCGATCAAAGCCCACCTAACCTACACTAACCCACTATCCTCCATATACCTATCCAATGCCCGCTTAAATACCCATAAAGAGGGAGAGTCCACCACTGCTACTGGCAGGGCATTCCATGAACTTACGACTCGCTGAGTGAAGAACCTACCCCTAACATCAGTCCTATATCTAACCCACCTTAATTTAAAGCTATGCCCCCTTGTAATAGCTGACTCCATACGTGGAAAAAGGTTCTCACTGTCAACCCTATCAAACCCCCTAATCATCTTGTACACCTCTATCAAGTCACCCCTAAACCTTCTTTTCTCCAATGAAAACAACCCCAAGTGCCTCAGCCTTTCCTCATAGGATCTTCCTACCATACCAGGCAACATCCTGGTAAACTTCCTCTGCACCCGTTCCAGTGCCTCCACATCCTTCCTATAGTATGGCGACCAAAACTGCACACAATATTCCAGATGCGGCCGCACCAGAGTCTTATACAACTGCAGCATGACCTCAGGACTCCGGAACTCAATTCCTCTACCAATAAAAGCCAGTACGCCATATGCCTTCTTCACTGCACTATTTACCTGGGTGGCAACTTTCAGAGATCTGTGTACATGGACACCAAGATCCCTCTGCTCTTCCACACTACCAAGTATCCGACCATTAGCCCAGTACCCCATCTTTTTATTACTCTTACCAAAGTGAATCACCTCACACTTAGCTACATTGAACTCCATTTGCCACCTTTCTGCCCAGCTCTGCAGCTGCTCTATATCCCGCTGTGACCTGCCACATCCTTCCTCACTGTCTACAACTCCTCCGACTTTCGTATCATTCGCAAACTTGCTCACCCAACCTTCTAACCCTTCCTCCACGTCATTTATAAAAATGACAAACAGCAATGGTCCCAAAACAGATCCTTGCGGAACACCGCTAGTGACGGCACTCCACGATGAACCTTTGCCATCAACTACTACCCTCTGTCTTCTTCCAGCCAGCCAATTCCTAATCCAAACCTCCAACTCACCCTCAATGCCATATCTCTGTATTTTCTGCAGTAGCCTACCATGGGGGACCTTATCAAACGCCTTACTAAAATCCATATATACCACATCTACCGCTTTCCCCTCATCTACCTCCTTAGTCACCTTCTCAAAGAATTCCATAAGGTTTGTGAGGCACGACCTGCCCTTCACAAAACCATGCTGACTATCCTTGATCACATTATTCTTTTCCAGATGTGCATAAATCCTATCCCTTACAATTCTCTCTGAGACTTTGCCCACAACAGAAGTGAGACTCACTGGCCTATAGTTACTAGGATTATCCCTACTCCCCTTCTTGAACAAGGGAACCACGTTTGCTAGCCTCCAGTCCTCTGGCACTACTCATGTAGACAAAGAGGACACAAAAATCAAGGCCAATGGCTCTGCAGTCTCCTCCCTTGCTTCCCAGGGAATCCTAGGATAAATGCCACCAGGCCCAGGGGACTTATCTATTTGCACCCTTGCCAGAATTTCCAACACCTCTTCTCTATATATCTCAAAGCCATCCATTCTACTTATTCGTGCCTCAGTATTCATATCGACAACAATGTCCTGTTCCTGAGTGAATACTGACGAAAAGTATTCATTCAGTGCCTCCCCAATCTCTTCAGCCTCCACACGCAACTTCCCATTACTATCCTTGACTGGACCTATTCCTACCCTAGTCATTCTTTTATTCCTAACATCCTTATAGAAAGCCTTAGGGTTTTCCCTAATCCTACCAACTAAGGACCTTTCATGTCCCCTCCTTGCTGCTCTTAGCTCTCTCTTCAGGTCCTTCCGGGCTACCTTATAACTCTCAATCGCCCCTATTGAACCTTCACGCCTCATCTTTACAAAGGCCGCCCTCTTCCATTTAACAAGGGATTCCAACTCCTTATTAAACCACGGCTCCCTCACACGACCCTTTCCTCCCTGCCTGATAGGTACATACTTATCAAGGACACTCAATAGTTGCTCCTTGAACAAGTTCCACATATCAATTACGCTCTTGCCTTGGAATCTACTTTTCCAATCCACACATCCTAAGTCATGCCTCACCGCATCATAATTTCCCTGCCCCAGCTATAACTCTTGCCCTGTAGTACACACTTATCCCTCTCCATCACTAGAGTAAAAATCACCGAATTGTGGTCACTGTCCCCAAAGTGCTCACCTACCTCTAGTTCTAATACCTGTCCTGGTTCGTTAGCCAGAACCAAATCCAGTATGGCCCCACCTCTTGTTGGCTTATCTACATATTGTGTCAAGAAACTCTCCTGCACACATTGGCCAACCACTGACCCATCTAACGAACTTGAGCTACAGCTTTCCCAATCAATATCAGGAAAGTTAAAGACCCCCATAACAACCACCCTATTACTGTCACTCTTCTCCTGAATCATCTTCGCAATCCTTTCTTCAACGATTCTAGGACTATTAGGAGGCCTGTAAAAGACTCCTAACAGGGTGACCTCACCTCTCCTATTCCTAACCTCAACCCAAACTACCTCAGATGGCAAATCTTCGTCCATCTTCCTTTCCACCGCTGTAATACTCTCTTTGACAAGCAAAGCCACCCCCACCCCCTTTTTACCCCCACCTCTGACCCTATTAAAACATTTAAACCCTGGAACCTGCAACAGCCAATCCTGTCCCTGATCTAGCCATGTCTCCGTAATAGCCACAACATCGAAGTCCCAGGTACCAACCCACGCTGCAAGTTAACCTACCTTATTTCGTATACTTCTGGCATTAAAGTATACACACTTCAAGCCACTCTTCTGTTTACAGGCACCCTCCTTTAAGATTGATGCCATATTCCTAACCTCCCGACACTCCAGGTCCTGCACCCTAAAGCTACAGTCTGGGTTCCCATGCCCCTGCAGAGTTAGTTTAAACCCCTCCCCCCCCCCCAAGAGCACTAGCAAACCGCCCCCCAAGGATACTGGCGCCCCTCAGCTTCAGGTGCAGACCATCCTGTTTATAGAGGTCCCACCTTCCCCAGAAAGAACCCCAGTTATCCAAGTACCGAAATCCCTCCCTCCTGCACCATCCCTGTAGCCACGCATTTAACTGTTCTCTCTCCCTATTCCTCGACTCTCTATCACTTGGCACGGGTAACAAACCAGAGACAACAACTCAGTTCGTTCTAACTCTGAGCTTCCAACCTAGCTCCCTAAAAGCCTGTCTAACATCCTCAGCACTCCTCCTACCTATGTCATTGGTGCCAATATGGACCACGACTTCAGGCTGCTCCCCCTCCCCCTTAAGGACCCGGAAAACACGATCAGAGACATCACGTACCCTTGCACCTGGGAGGCAACATACCAAATGTGAGTCTCTCTCGTTCCCACAAAACCGCCTATCTGTGCCCCGAACTATCGAGTCCCCAATTATTATTGCTCTGCTCTTCTCCGCCCTTCCCTTCTGAGTAGCGGGGACATGCTCCGTGCCAGAGGCCTGAGCCCCGTCACTTACCCCTGGTAAGTCGTCCCCCCCACAAGTATCCAAAACGGTATACTTGTTCTTGAGTGGAACGGCCGCAGGGGGTCCCTGCACTGGCTGCTTCCTCCTAGTCCCCCTCACTGTCACCCATCTATCTGCCATCTTTGGAGTTACTACTTCCCTATAGCTCCGATCTATGACCCCCTCTGCCTCCCGAATGATCCGACTTTCATCCAACTCCAGCTCCAGTTCCCTAACACGGTCTTGGAGGAGCTGGAGATGGGTGCACTTCCTGCAATTGTCATCAGCAGGGACGTCCACGGCATCCCTCACCTCATACATGTTGCAAGAGGAACATTGCACTGCCTTCACTGCCATCCCTCTAAAGCTAACCTTTATTTTAAAACAAAACTGGGTCTAAAGAATACAACAAGCAAAATTCAGCGCTTACCTACTTACCACAACGGATCTTATTATTAGGTTAGAGGAGGAGGGCGGGTGGGAGACACTACCTCCGTAGTGCCTCGGGTTCTTCAGCTGCGCGCTTTTAAAGGGGAAACAAACCTACCCAGGTAAGCTTACGCTCTACCTGCTTCCGGGTCTCGGCTGCCTCTCTGGTCGTCGTCACTTCCCCCTGCTGCTCCCGCTCTTTCTGTGAAGAGAGAGAGTGAAAAAAAAACACCGCTGCCCGCTACCGGTAAGTACTTTTAAAACAAACAGTCTTACCTTAGCTGCTGCTCGCACTCAAAATGTTTCTCCCCTCACCTTCAATCTATGTGCTCTAATTGTGGACTGCCCTAAGCCACGAAAATGTTCTTGGATCTTCACCATTTCTTTTCTCCTCATGATGTTTTAAACCTCTATAAGGCGAGAGCACTTCAGGATTGAGAATGAGAGGCGTTCGTATTGAACTGTATAAGATATTGAGGAGAGTGTATCTGATGCATAGCCTATGGACATTTTCTCTGGTATATGAGTCTAGAACTGAGGATTCAAATTTAAGAAAGCAACATGTATATGTTATATACTCTTTTCATAGTATAAGAAAACAAATACTATGAAGACATGATTTTATTGGACAAAAATATGAGGACACATACAAACATAACTTCATTAAAACTCCTACATGGAGCAGAGAACAGGGACATAGTCCTACAGTTCTGAGAATGTTCAAGGAGGCCTCACGTGGTCCAGTTTGGTGTTGAGATAACATTACTGTATATTTCTGCTCCGAGATGGAGAAAATGCAACATGCTGGAGAAGCCACTGCTTATTGCTACCTACCTTTCCTTGTTCCTTCTCGCAGCAATGTATGAGAAATGAAAACCGTTCAGTCATCTTTATCATTCATGTAGGATTACTGTTGAGGAAACATTGGCATCTCCCCACTGCCTAAAATCAAAGGTAATTCAGCCAAATCCGACTGTTCCAGGAATAAATCCTGCTTGTGTGAGCAGAATAACCTCAGAAGCAGAATAACATTTCATTATTTTACTTTTGTCTTGAGTTTAACTATTGCTTGGACAAAGCTCTTTCAAGCTGATATTTTGCAGCTTTTTTCCTGCTTGTATTTAGGTATGTGTATGTGTGTGTCTGTGTGCACTTGCGTGTGTGAGACACTGTGTATGTCTTAGTGTGTGTGTCTGTGTGTATGCACAGACCTCATCTCAGTATGCGTTCAAAGATAAATATTAATGTATGTATTTGTCCAAACTGTTTGCCATTTATTTTTCCATCTTAGCTTTGAGTAACTTTGCTTTGATGAATTATTTTTGCAAATGTAAGATATCGAGATGTCTTGTCCCCAGCAAATAACCTGACCTAGTCTAAGACCTGTATCATTGGTCATATCACCAACCGAGTTACATTTAAAATTTATCATGATCAATGGAGGAACGGGACTAGAAAATGAAACAGTGATCCGTCCAACCCCAGTCTGAACACGGATGAGGAGAATTTCACAAAAGTTTGTTTGCGTGGGAATGCTCTTCCCCAGAAGTTTGTAGTGCCTGTGTGTTTGCATTTAGTCAAAGCAATGGCAGTCAGATATTGGACAGTAATGGACAATGAACTACAGATATGGAAGTAGGGCTGAGAACACATCCAGATCAGCTACGATCTTACTGCCTAGTTGAGAAGGCTTAATGTGTCTAATGACACACTCCTACTCCTCAGCCCTACGTCCCTATGTTCCATTCAGTTCCTCAAAACTGCAAGACAGGAGCGTTTGGAGTTCATTTACTCCGATAACCTGGTGCACAGAAACTGAGGAGACCATTCAGTGACTGAAGACTCGAGAGTAGAGCGTTGTAAAAGCACAACAGTTCAGGCAGCATCCAACGAGCAGGAGAATCGCCGTTTCTGAGCATATACTTCTGCGCTAAACGTGGTTTCAACAGAATACAAGCACGCCATTCGATCCATTGAAACTATTGGACAAGAATAGGGATAGCCCATTCAGACCCTCCTGCCTATTACACAAGGAGTGAAGGAGTGTAGTCAGCACATCGAGATATTAAACAGGAACCGGAGTCGCCAAGTCAGGTCCTTGAGCTGCTTCCAGATGACCAGGAGGTGGCCATTCAGCCTATCGAACCATGTGTACAGAAATAGGAAGATGTCTTTGATGCCCGAACATAACAAAGAGTGAAGCAGAGTCTACTCAGATAGACTGCTCTATGTTGTTCCTCCTAGTTCCTTTGCTCGTGGTACATATGTGTCACTTTAACTTGGTTTGCTGAACGTGAGAGGGAAAAGTGAGAAGTGAAAAGTTTGTGCGAAGTCTCAAGGAAATGCCTTCTATCTCCGAGAAGACATTATTGTACTCCTATAGAGGAGAGAAGTTGGTGGGAATAGCGAACTATTTCAGGAGTATGGCATTAAGGCTTCTGAGAGATTTATGAACAGTGCAGAGACACACACCAACTGCACATTGAGACAGTGAGAATTCATTCAGAGCCTGGCGCTCCCTCTCAACCAACATGGGGTCTCCACACTGGTACGTGAACTACTGGGAATTACATATCATGGGGAACATGCAATTTCTCACAAAATCACCATCTTTTTTCCGGACATAATAAATGTTAGTCCATAATCCTCAAGTTTAAATGTAATTGCATGTTATTCTCTTGAAGTGCGACGGCTGTTGCTGGATTATACTCTTATACCTTTTATCAGTTAATTATCGTTTACACAATGTAATTCAATAATTTACTTGCAAAGGTGCAAAAATCTTATTGCACAGTTGTATGCCGTTTCATTTTTAGGTTTGTTGTAGCCTTAGCCCAAAAGTAAATGTTTTGTTTACTGAACAGCCTTGGGCAACTGTCTGTGTGGCGTTTGCACATTGTCGCCGTGTCTGCGTGGGTTTCCTCTGGGTGCTACGGTTTCCTCCCACAGTCCAAAGATATGCAGGTTAGGTGAATTGGCCATGCTAAATTGCCCACAGTGTCAGGGGTGAATCGAGGGTAGAGGAATGGATCTAGGTTGGTTATAGTTCGGAGGGTCGATGTGGACTTGTTGAGCCAAAGGGCCTGTTTCCATACTGTAGGAATCTAAAAAAAAACGTTTTTCGGGATTCAAGGGTCAGACACAGTATGGACTTTTCATGGGCTACGAAACAGAAAGGAATAAAAGACAGTGACTGTGGAGACTGATGAGGAGTAACGTGGCATCCCCCCGTCCCCATATCTTCTTGACAGAGAGAATAAAATCAAATGTAGAGAAAGAAACAGATATATTCGGAAGAAGGAATATCAAGTGACAGTGGAAATAAAACAGGATAATTTGAAATGGAATGGCCGAACAATGATTGATCTGTGTGTGTGTGAGAGAGAGAATGTGTCTCAGTGTGTGTGTGATTGTGTGTGTGTGTCTGCGTGTGTGTGAGTGTGTGCGTGTCTGTGTGTGTGTCTGAGTTTGAGAAAGTGTGTTTGTCTCTGTGTGTGTGAGTGCGTGTGTGTCTGTGTGTGTGAGTGCGTGTGTGTGTCTGTCTGTGTGTGTTTGTGTGAGTGTGTGTCTGTGTGAGTGTGTGTCTGTGTGTGTGAGTGAGTGTGTGTGTGTCTGTGTGAGTGTGTGTCTGCGTGTGTGAAAGTGCGCGTGCCTGTGTGTGTGTGAGTGTGTGTCTGTGTGTGTCTGTGTGAGTGTGTCTGTGTGACTGTGTGTGTGTCTGTATGTGTGCTTGTGATTGAGAGAGTATGTGTATCTGTGTATGTGTGTCTCTGTGCGTGTGTGTGTGTCTCTGTGTGTGTGAGTGTGTGTATCAAGACAGTCAGGGTATAGAGGTGTGTATACTGACTTCAGTAAGGAGAAGGCGCTGGGGTAGGTGAAGTTGAATCAATCAGCGAGACCAGTTGGACAACAGCTCGTAGTTCTAAAGAGATATTGAAGGTGATTGTAGTGGCATTGCTGGTGATCTTTCAGGAAACTTTGGAGTGAGGGAGGACTGGTAAATGTAACCTCCCCGTTTAAGGAGAGAGGGACACAGAAGACAGGAAATTATAGAAGGACTTACTGGATCTTTGGGTTTATGAATAGATGTGTGGAGTATAAGAACAAGGAAGTTGTGAAGCATATTGGAAATGGTGTGGTTAAGCTACAGCATAATAAGAGTTACAATTACAATGCCATTGCGAACAGCAGTGATGAAAGTACGGTTAAAACAAAGTAAATCAGTTCGAAGCAGATAGGAGCATTAGAGACAAAAAGACTGTTTCCTAGATCCTGTTGTGAGAATGTTGAGATAAGCTTGTCAGTACACAGACAAGGAATGTATAAAAAGCACAATAAAATCTGTTGCTCATAACGTCTCAACGTGCAACTATGTAGCCAATACATATGAAGCTGAAAAATCAAAGCAAGTGAGACAGCATCCTAGGAACAGGAAAGTCAACGTTTCAGGCTGAAAGACTTCATCAGGATTGGGGTGGGAAAGGGGAGCCGGGAAGTAAATAGAGGGAGGGACGAGGAGCTGGTGGAAGGCTAGGTGGGACAGCGATAGGGGGATGCAGGCAGGGAATTATTGTGATTGGTCAGTGGGAAGGGTGCAACAGATATGCGAATGGGAAGATGCACACCCTTGGTCAGGTCAGGGAAAGGGGACATGGGGTAAAGCTGTTGGTCGAGAGATTTTGAAACCAGTGAAGACAATATTAAGCTGTAAGGTCTCCAGCTGAAATATCAAGTTGTGTTCCCCAGTTTCTGTTTGACCTCACTCTGACAGTGGAGGAGGCCTGTCGCTGGATGAACAAGGGGAGGGGAGTGATTGAACTGGATGGCAACTGGAATGCTGAATTTGTTAAAGCGTGCAGAGAGCCGATGCTCCATGATTATGTCCCTGAGTCTCCCTTTGGTCTCCACAACATGGAGGAGACAACGTTGGGATTTGGAGATGAGCTCGGTGGGCCAGGATCAGACTCTGTATGGAGCATTAGTGCTCTGCACGAAACAACCAACCCGACTTTCCAGTTACCATTCATTTTAATTCCCACTCCCACTCGCCCGGCAACATGTCCATCCTTAGCCAAACCACTATCAGAGATACACCATCTAAGAGTTTACCTTTGAAACTGATAGCCCAATGGCATCAATATTGACTGAAGCTGATTCAAAAACCCGACGGCTGCCGCCTTATCCCATGTCCCTTTTCCCTGACCAGACCCACCTGTATCTGATCCACCCTTCCCACTGGCCAATCACAGTAACCTCATACCTGCATGTATCTACCAACACCATACCTACCCGCCACCCTTCCATATCCCATTACTCCATTTCTGGGCTCCCCTCCCCCTCACCCGTCCTGACGAATGGTCCAAGATCAAAATAGTGCCTTTGCTGCTCCTCTGATTCTGTCTGGTCTGCTGTGTTTATCCAGATCCAAGTTTATTAACTCTGGCCTCCCGCACATATAGTACTTACTCTTTCCAAGCTGTGGAACTAGATGGTCTAAATATAAGAAGAAATAAATTTGGTCATTTGAAAAGATTGCGGATACATCTGTTATTTCTTAACAACCCAATACACACCCTCCAGATGGAGCAGCATTTCACTTGTACTCTTTCAATCCAGTCTCCTGGCATTGCTGCGCACAATGCAGTCTCCATTATATTGGGGAGACCAAACAGAAACTGTATTGAGGAACACTCCCACTTTGTCTGTGGGAATAACCCTGACCTTCTCATTGCTTCCCATTTCAAAAACGTACCTCACTTACACGCAAACATTTCAGTCCTGGGTTGTTGTAATGCTCCAATGAAGCAAAACCCAAGCTCGAATAACACCTCACTTTAGACCTTGGAACGTTCTATCCTGATGGAATTTTTATTCAATTCCATACTTGCACAGCCTGACCGCATTATGGCTGTTCCCCATTCTTCACATATTCTTTCTCCTGGTCTCCCAATGAACTTGCCCTGTTTGTGAATCGCTTGTCTTGCACTTAATTAACGAACCCATTTCCCCCTTCACAATCTAATTAATACTCATTTTACATTTGATTCTCTTTTATCAGAAATAAATGTCAATTTGTCAGTGGCATTGCTCCTCCACACCATCTTGTTTCTCATCACCCCTCCTCTACCTCGGTCAAGGGATTTAAAAGTCCATTTTCCAATCCTTTTTTGTTCTGAAGAGGAGTCACACTTGAAACAATTTAAGAAAAACCTCCTCTCCATTGTTGTAATGTTCCAGTCCGCTATTCTCAGATTCAGATCTGTCCTCTCTCTGTCTACGCAGCTGTTGATCACTGTTACTGTTGGAGCTGATGCATCTGCTACTCCCGTGGGAAGCCCTTCACCAATAGGAGAGGGAAACCTTCCAGTGACACAGTTACATTGCATGGAGACTGACATCAATCATAGTCACTGAGCATCCAGTCCCAGCTTTTATTCCAGCACATTCAGTTCACAATATAACTGGACTCGACTACATGTCGACATTGCTGAAGATTGGTCAAATCTCCCATCACCAATTGCTCTAGTGAAGTCATTTGTGAGGGAGAATGATGAATGTTATCTTTTCGTAGGCTAGATGATTCTGCTCGGTTGTGCATTTACTATGCTGTTACCATCTGTCCCCAAATCCCTCCACCCACCAAAAGAAACACAACCAGGATGTTGTTTCTGTGTGGATCTCTCCTCCACGGGAACAAACGCCAGCCAACACACTGTCACTGGGCACAGCCGCCTTGAACATAGACAGGAAGTGTGGACTTCTCTGAATGTTCCTCTCACTGCTCTAATAAGGCAACTAGAGAATATGCTTCAGTAATTTATTTATACAAAAAAACAAACTTCGAAATGCAGTGTTATTTGTGTAAAACAGTACTTTTTTTTACGCATTTTGGCCTCAGTCGAAACCAAAAGTGATAATTACAATGAACGTATTCATTAAGACTTATGAATTAATGAGTCAGGTTCGAATGAACATGACAATCGCTGGGAGATAGGACAGAATGGGATAGTGGCTATGGAGACAGTATGGGGGGGGGGGGGGGGTGGGGGTTACAATGATATTCCCCAGTCATCATCACGCTTTCTGTCAGACAGAATTAAATGTAATGCACAACAAGGAACAGCCAACATTTGAGAGATGCAATGCTGAATGACAATATGAACTGAACAGGATCATTTTAAATGTGATAAAGTGAACTATATTTAATATACACACCACTTAATCATTGGGAATACAGTTCGATTAGGATCACTGGACCAGAAACATTAACTTTGATTTCTCTTCACAGATCCTGCCAGACCAGCTGAGCTTGCCCTCTAAGTTCTGCTTTTTTTTTGTTTGAGCTTGATCATATTGTTCATATATGGCAGGATATTTAAAATTAAAAGCACACACTAAGAACAAAATGTGGAGGGCTATGGGGACAGTGCAGGAGACTTACAGTAGAGATATAGTCGTTCCAAACTGGAAGAGACAATGGGCTGAGTTTCCCCCACTTTTGCTGTAAATAATTCTGTGATATGTAACCAAAGCCTTTGGGAGGGGGTAGACAAGCTAGTTCAACGAAGGACACAGAGTGCTCCACCATCAATAATTTATTCCTGTTATCTCATGAAATTTCAGCTGCCTCTAAAATGTATTTTCAAACAAAGTGGATTTCCTGAGATTTACATGATATTCAGAAAAATATTTTTTTTCCTTTGAATCTTAAAGAAAAAACAGATTTCGGCCATAACACAGGTGTCACAGACGCACCAACTATAATAGGAACAGGAAAGGACTACATTGTCCACATATAACCAAATTCAGCATGTAGCCCTGCCAAGAAACATGAAATATAATGATACAGAAACATGAAAAACAAATAATAAATGGTGAAGTAGCGCCACGGATCAGGAAGTATCTGCAGAGATAAACAAAGTTAATATATCGAATATGATGTGACACTGTTCTGAAAAAGTCATATTGGAATCAAAGGTTAATTCTGCGTATCTCTGCTCAGAGGGTGCCAGACCTGCTGAGTTACCTTCTATCGATTTTTCTTTTCTTTCTGAACTGTGACAAATTGACTGATCTGAATGATATAAGCAAAGCTGCTATCTGAGTTGAATCTCGAGTAATTTGTAACCAAAAGAGAAAGTGCTGGAAAATCTCAGCAGGTCTGGCAGCATCTGGAAGGAGAGAAAAGAGCTGACGTTTCGAGTCTAACTGCTTCTGTGCAGAGAAATCAGAATTAACGTTTCTAGTTTAGTGGCCCCTCCTCAGAACGGATGGTAGCCCAGAAAATGTTGATTAATATACAGAAGAGGCTGAATAGCTGTTAATGGAGACTGTTAGTAGCTAACAATAGTGGGTGAGTACAAGGCCTAGTGGTATAGGTATGGGGCATTGAGGAGTCCAGTCCCTAAAATTATTGAACATTATTTTGAGTCTGAAGGGCTGCAGGGTCCGCCCGCGGAAAATGGGGTGTTGTTCTTCCAGCTTGCGTTGAAATGTCCTGGAACACTGCAGCAAGCCTGACACAGAGATATTGGCCAGGGAGCAGGATGGGGTATTAAACTGTCAGGCAACTGGAAACTCAGGGTCTTTTGCATAGGTACAGCTTGGTTATTCTGTGAAGTGTTCACCCAGTCTACCTTTTGTTTCCCCAATGTAGAGCAGACACAATGTGAGCAGCGAATGTGGTAAATGTTGATAGGATGCTGCTTCAGCTGGGAGGTATGTTTGGCCCTTGGTTAGTGAGGAGGGAGGAGGTAAATGGGAAAGTGTGACACCTCCGGCAGGGGAAAGTGACGTGGACCTGTGTTGGGGGGGCGGGGTGGTAGAGGTGGGGGGATGTGTTGGCAGTGAATAACGAGCGGACTAGGGTGTCGCGGAGGAAATGGTCACTTCAGAAGGCGGAAAAGGGAGAGGAGACAAATATGTATCTGGTGGTGGCATCTCGCTGGAGGTGGGGGAATGCAGACTGATGATCTTCTGCATGTGAATGTTGGTGGGATGGTCGGCAAGGACAAGTAGAACTCTAACACTGTTGCAGGAGGGAGGAGAGAGCGTGAGGGTAGAAGTGCAGGAGATGGGTCAGAACTGGTTGAGGGCCCTGCTGAGAACAGTGCTGGGGAATTCTCGGATGAGAAAGAAGGTGGACATTTCAGAGGCCACATTTTTGAACTTGACATCATCAGAAGCAATGCGGTTGAGATGGAGGAACTGGGGAATGGAACAGAGTCTTTGCAGGAAACAGCGTGTGAGGGTGTATACTCCAGGTAGCTGTGGGAGTCGGTGGCTTAATACTGGATAACAGTGACTGGTCTATTTCCAGAAATAGAAGCAGAGATATCGAGGAAAAAAAGGGAGGAGTCCGAGATGGACCTTGTGAAAGTGAGGGACTAGTGCAAATTGGAAACGATTACCTTTTCCAATTCTGGGAAGAGAGAGGAGCAGCAGCTATGATATCATCTACGTATCGGAGCAAGTGTTGTGGATGGGAGGTGGAAAGAACTGGAACAAGGAATGGTCTACGTACCCCATGAAGGAACAGGTATAACTTGAGCCCACGTGTGTATCCATGCACCCCCCTCTGAGAGGCAGGAGCAGGCTGAGGCAATGGGTCTGCCCAGGCAGCTCTGTTTGTGGATTTTCAGGAGGACATAAAAGCGAGCTCTGCTATCAGAGGACCATCAGGTTCGGGACTGTTATGTGGGGGCGAGTGGGTGGGAATCTCCAGATGAAATGTCCTCAGATTTAGTTAATAAAATGGCCTGATGTGCCATGGCAGGGTATTGGAGAAGCAGGTGATGTGTGGAAGTATCTTAGAGCTGGAACTCAGCCTCTGAAATGGAGAGATGAGTCCACCAGACGACAGCAGCACCACCCTTATTGGCACAGGCTGAATAACACAGTCAGGGTTGGATCGAAGCATACAGCTTATAGACTGTTCAGACGGTGATAGGTGACCAGTGATAGGTGGGATAGGGTGAGGGAGATGCAAAGAAATTAAAACAACCAGTGTCACATTGAAAGTTCTCAAAGAACAGATTGAGTAAAAGTAAACCCCAGAGAAATGGGTCCAGGTGGAGGGAGATTGTTGGAGCTGGGGGAAGGGTCTTTGGGATGGGGATTGGACTCTTGCCCAAACAACTGGACACCGAGGAGAAGACAGGGGAAGGGGAGTTAAACATTAAGTCGTTCCTAAAATTCATTAAAGGGGGCGCAGAAGGATAAAGCTGAGAACTTTGCTGAGTACAGAACATTCAGCATTACAGCGTGGCAGTTTAGGAGGAATGGTGAATACACGACAGGAGGTGGTTTTGGCGGGGGGGGAATGGACTCAGAGCGCAGGGCATGGGTGGGGTGTCAGGTTCCAGAGGCTCATAGGCATCTCTCAGTTATTCCACGTTGTAGTCCTCATATAGCTGGCGAGCACGGCGAATGAGCTGGAGAATGATGTAAAATTGTGGAATGGTGCAGCCTTGAGTCAATTTGATGAGATGCTATTGGACAGAGAAAATATTGATCTCAGTGGAACTGACATTGCACGATCAGACCACAGAAAGTAACTGATTGAAAATTATCGTTATCCTATTGTAATACTCTGATTTCATTGGGGTGAAACTCAACCAGCAAGGACTTACTTTTCTGAGACTTTAGACCAAACCGTGAAAACAAATGATTTTATTAATAAGACAAATCCATCCATGATTTTGGAAGGCAGTAGCAAAGGCAGAGTTTATTTGTCATTTCCAATAGATCTAGGGAAGGTGACATTGGTTCATTGAGGAAATTACCAGCACAGAATTTCCTCTGATTCCCGTTAACCACAGTTTGCGGAGGGTGAATGATGCTACATGAGTCAAATATTACTTTGATGCAAGGCAAGTTACTCTGATCTCACCTCTAATGACATTGGAAAATCAGTTAAAATGGTAATGAGCAAAATGATAGTACACGGCTTATTTGAACAATGTGGTCACTGTTCTCACAACGTTTAAGGAAAAACTGATGCATGTTCATCTAATTCTGAGGAGAGGTTTGTCCTATTTGTGATGAGGCTGTTTGGTTAAGCGTTGTGACATAGAGACAGAAATAAAGTTCCACGCTCTATAGAGAACAGAAGCACCATGTTCACACTATTGTCCGTTCCTATTGGACATTGATCATCTCAATCTCATCATTCACTGAAGACCAATAGCAGCACAGAAGCCAGCATTTCCAATCACCCCTGTTGGAAAGCAAAAACGGAAAGGAATTGCCAGTGGAAGTGGGAGCAACTAGGGAACTGGTGTAACTTACAATGGGAGTGGGAGAAAAGGATGTGAAGAGATATCATCAATGGAAGAGTATGTAGCTGCAGATGGAGCAGTGCAAGGGAAGTAGGAGTGTAAGAAAAGAGTAAGAAGGCCGAGGAAGAATGGCGAATGAAGTATTAGTGACTGGGAAAAACTTGCTTTGGCAAATGTGAGGATGGGTGAAAAATATCACTGTTCAGAAAAATTGGGATCTGGTTCCATTGAAAATTAAGCTTTGATGTACTTCATTTTCTATACTTGATTCTTGATCAGATTGAACATTCACTCTGCATTTTTGTACCTCCATCATTTGCGGATTACATGTTTTTTTTCCCCCTAGTGTGGTGTCTCAATATTTTTTAATATTTTCACAATATGTATTTGCTTCCAATTCAAGGTAGACATGAGAATATAATTTGATCTCCTGCAGTTTGCCCATAACGTAGAATTTAATTGAATAGTTATCCTCATCACAATCACTGATTCTAGCAATGAGTCAGTGTCCACGCTGCAGATGAGAAACTTCTTCAGTTCTGACTATTGATACAAAGAACAGTGCTAATGTTCCAGTGCAAGGTGCCAAACCCTAGTTCATCTTAAATTAGGTACACACTTTATGAATAAGACATGCTGAGGGGCAGAGTGTAAAAGGTGAATTCAACTCGGTGTCGAAAATGCTGTTAGCAGCTCCCTCATAATAGGTGTTAACAACATCACTTTGTAAATTCCCCAAAATAAGAATAGCAAGAGACTGGAATTCTTAATTCCCCTTCTGTGAATACCATCTGGAGACAGGAAGGAAATCAAGGTTTGTTTGTGATATTCATAAATGATGATGGTGAGAATGTGGAAGATGGATGGCAGTGGAATGATAACTAATGTTGGGTATGACATAAAGATTAGCTGGGTGGTTCACACTGAGGAGGAAAGAGTTAGCCTCAAGACGGTATAAACAGATGATTTCTATATCCAGATTAATGGACGATGAAGTTTAACACTGATAAATGTGAGAAAATGCACATCTGAATTAACAAGACAAATGAGTACTCAAACTGTGAAGTGTGAGGGCTAAATTTGTTCCTTTTTTCATTGCAGCAGGGAAGGTTGAGGAGGAAACCCGGTACAGGTGTACAAAAGCATAAGGGGAAAGGAGATGATGAACAGACATCAGCTGTTTCCCTGACTCAAAGGGTCAAAAACAAAGTGACAAATGCTTAAAGTGAAAGGCAGGGGATTGAGAGAGGACTTGTGAGTCTGTTTTGAACTGAGAGGGTGGCACAGACATAGAATATAAAATTTCTACATTGTGGAAATAGGCTCATTGGCCCAACAAATCCACATTGACCCGCCAAAGAATAGCCCACACAAACACGTTCCTCCTATATTTACCCCTGACCTACACATCCCTGAACACAATGGGCAATTAAGCATGGCCAATTCACGTAACCTGCACATCTTTGGATTGTGGGAGGAAACCGGAGTACCTAGAGGAAACCACGCAGACACGGGGAGAATGTGCAAAATCCATACATGCAGTCACCCGAGGCTGGAATCAATCCTGGGTCCCCGCGCTCTAAGGCAGGAGTTCTAACCACTGAGCCACCGTTCTACCCCTGTTGACATGTGGCTGGAGTGCATTCCCTCGGCGAGTGATTGAGCAGATAATCTCACAAACGTTTCAAAAAGCCTTTGGATATACACTTGGTGATGGAGGCTCGCATTTTCATTCATTGATTCTATGTGGTGGCAGCCGTGAACACTGATATATTCTGAAGCAACAGCCAATGGCAGTTCCTGGTTTGTTCCATTGACTGTACTCAGTGAGTGAGCCTCCAGTGAAGTGCTGGTGTTATCTCCCACTTTCTATTCAAGTGTTTCAGTTTCCTTGCATGGGTCATGTAAATTCCTCTGTCGATGATGTCATTTCCGGCCCTTTTCATGAGAGGGTGAGTAATGGCATCAAAATTGATGTGTTTGTTGGTGTCGTCCTGGAGCTGAACAGACAAAGATGTGAATTTATTGCGGTGCTCAAAAGTATGAATAAACTGTCAGAGTGAAAAGTAGTACTCTATTAGTTGGCATTATCGAGTCAAAGAATTCTAATTTCAAGGTTGTAAGCAAAAGAGCGAGGAGTGAAATAAGGAAAAGTGCCTTTATTTAGAGAGTTGTTACAAATTAGAATTGACTGACTGGGAAATTTGTGAATGAAGATTCAAAAGAGAACTGGATATATATTTGGAAATTATGAATTTATCGGGCAACAGAGAGAGGACTGACGTATGGGAGGTGCTGGGAGATATTTTTGGAGATGATGCATACATAATGCCAATGTCTTCCTCCTGTACTTTAAAGTTTTGTACTCTATCAAGTGTCAGCTGTGAATAAAAGTCAGTATCCAATTATTTCGCATTGTAAGTGCTCGCAAATATCTGATTATTTGGTGCAGCATAAGCATTAAAAATGCAAGTATTGCAAGGTCAGCTTCATGATGAAGTCTAATTATTACTCAGAACATGAATATTTTACATGTTGTATTCCAATTACTAAAACAAATATATCATTGCTTTGGCACAAAACCCTTTGGAAAGCTTTGACATTTCTCTGACACGATATTATGTTTGTTGTTTTTTTTCACTATCCATATTTCATATTAAATATCATTCATTCTAAAAATTGGAAGTTTTCAAATTATTGTTGACTGAAATTTGATAACACAAATAATTTATTTAGTTTAATATTCACAGTTCATGTTGAATTATTGTCATTTTAAATTGCTGGCAAATAGCGGAAGATCATGCATTTCAGTGAGAAATTAAACTGATTGATTATATGTAAATGTATAAGAACGCTAATTCTATTTGTATGTTCAATCTTCTGCTCACTTTGAAAATGGAATTATCCAGAAACCAACCATTTTAAAAATGCGAGTGGCAAAACATTGCTCGGAATCCTGACATCGAATATGTAAATCTCATTACCACAACAGTTATGTTCTTTCTTCGATAAAATAGCATGTACATGCTTTATTTCTGTGTTAGGAAACCTTGACATGAATTATATTTTAGTTCCATAAATATAGAATCAACAAAATTCATTTAAGAGATTATAGTCCAGTTGAAGGATTATCGTTCTCATCTTATTGTTCTGGATTAGTGGTGCTGGAAGAGCACAGCAGTTCAGGCAGCATCCAAGGAGCAGCGAAATCGACGTTTCGGGCAAAAGCCCTTCATCAGGAATAAAAGCAGAGAGCCTGAAGAGTGGAGAGATAAGCTAGAGGACGGTGGGGGTGGGGAGAAAGTAGCATAGAGTACAATAGGTGAGTGGGGGAGGGGATGAAGGTGATAGGTCAGGGAGGAGAAGGTGGAGTGGAGAGGTGGAAAAGGAGATAGGCAGGTTGGACAAGTCCAGACAAGTCATGGGGACAGTGCTGAGTTGGAAGTTTGGAACTAGGGTGAGGTGGGGGAAGGGAAAATGAGGGAACTGTTGAAGTCCACATTGATGCCCTGGGGTTGAAACGTTCAGAGGCGGAAGATGAGGCGTTCTTCCTCCAGGCGTTTGGTGGTGAGGGAGCGGCGGTGAAGGAGGCCCAGGACCTCCATGTCCTCGGGAGAGTGGGAGGGGAAGTTGAAATGTTGGGCCACGGGGCAGTGAGGTTGATTGGTGCGGGTGTCCTGGAGATATTCCCTAAAGCGCTCTGCTAGGAGGCGCCCATTCTCCTCATTGTAGAGGAGGCCGCATCGGGAGCAACGGATACAATAAATTATAACAGTGGATGTAAAACTTTGATGGATGTGGAAGGCTCCTTTAGGGCCTTGGATAGAGGTGAGGGAGGAGGTGTGGGCACAGGTATTAGAGTTCCTGCAGCGGCAGGGGAAAGTGCCAGGATGCGAGGGTGGGTTTTAGGGGGGCGTGGACCTGACCAGGTATTCACTGATGGAACGGACTTTGCGGAAGGTGGAAAGGGGTTGAGAGGGAAATATATCCCTGGTGGTGGGGTTATTTTGGAGGTGGCAGAAATGTCGGTGGATGATTTTCTTTATGCGAAGGTTGGTAGGGTGGAAGGTGAGCACCAGCGGCGGTCTGTCCTTGTTACGGTTGGAGGGGTGGGATATGAGGACGGAGGTGCAGGATGTGGACGAGATGCATTGGACGGCATCTTTAACCACTTTGGAAGGGAAACTGCTGTTCCTAAAGAAGGAGGCTATCTGTTGTGTTCTGTGGTGGAAGTGGACCTACTGGGAGCAGATACGGTGGAGGCGGAGGAATTGGGAATACAGGATGACATTTTTGCAGGAGGTATGGTGGGAAGAGGTGTAATCGACTTTGCTGTGGGAGTCGGTGGGTTTTTAAAAAATGTCAGTGTCAAGACAGTCGTCATGAATGGAGATGGAGAGGTCCAGGAAGGGAAGGGAGGTATCAGAGATGGTCCAGGGAAATTTAAGGTCAGGGTGGAATGTGTTGGTGAAGTTGATGAATTGATCAACCTCCTCGAGGGAGCACGAGGTGGCACCAATGCAGTCATCAATGTAGCGAAGGAAGAGGTGGGGAGTGGGGCTGGTATGGCAGATCAACTGTTCTACGTAGCCAACAAAGAGACAGGCATAGCTGGGGCCATACGTGTGCCTATGGCTACCCCTTTGGTCTGGAGGAAGTGGGAGGATTCAAAGGATAATTTTTTTAAGGGTGAGGACCAGTTCGGCGAAACGAATGAGAGTGTGGGTGGAAGGGTACTGTTGGGGACGTCTGGAGAGGAGAAAATGGAGGGCTTGGAGGCTGTGGTCATTGCGGATGGAGGATTGGATATCCATGGTGGAGATAAGGCTTTGGGGGCCGGGGAAACGGAAGTCTTGGAGGAGGTGGAGGGCATGCGTGGTGTCTCAAATGTATGTGGGGAGTTCCTGGACTGGGGGGATAGGACAGTGTCAAGGTAGGTAGAGATGAGTTCAGTGGGGCAGGAGCATGCTGAGACAATGGTTCGGCCAGGGTGGTCAGGCTTGTGGATCTTGGTAAGGAGGTAGAACCGGGCAGTGCGGGGTTCCCGGATTATGAGGTTGGAAGCTGTGGGTGGGAGATCTTCTGAGGTTATGAGGTTCTGTATGGTCTGGGAGATGACGGTTTGGTGATCGAGGGTGGGGTCATAGTCGAGGGTGCAGTAGGAAGAGGTGTCCTCAAGTTGGGGTTTGGCTTCAGCGCTGTAGAGATCAGTGCGCCAGACCACCACTGCGCCCCCTTTATCCGCTGGCTTGATGGTGAGGTTGGGATTGGAGCAGAGGTCTTGGAGGGCTGTGCGTTGTGAAGGTGAGAGGGTGGAGTGGGGGCGGGTGTAGACAGGTTGAGGTGGTTAATGTCCTGGTGGCATTTGGAAATGAAGAGGTCGAGGGCAGGTAATAGGTCAGCGCGGGGTGACCAGGTGGATGCAGTGTGTTGGAGGTGGGCAAAGGGGTCCTTGGAATGTCGGCGGGAATACTGATTGTGAAAGTAAGCTCGGAGACGGAAGCGACAGAAGAATTGTTTGACGTCACAGCGTGTATTAAATTCATTGATGCGTGGACGGAGGGGGATGAAAGTGATTCGTTTGCTGACGACTGATCGTTCGTCCTCAGTGAGGGGAAGGTCTGGAGGGATGGTGAAAACTCGGCAGGGCTGGGTACTGGGATCTGGTGTTGGTGTGGAGCTGGGAGTGGGGGAAGAACCTGTAACCTATTCCCAATGCCTCCGCCTGTGCCATATCTGCTCCCAGGAGAACCAGTTCCACCACAGAACACATCAGATGGCCTCCTTATTTAGAGACCGCAATTTCCCTTCCCACGTGGTTAAAGATGCCGTCCAAAGCATCTCGTCCACATCCCGCACCTCCACCCTCAGACCCCCCCCTCCAACCGTAACAACGACAGAACGCCCTGGTGCTCACCTTCCACCCTACCAACCTTTGCATAAAGCAAATCATCCGATGACATCTCCGCAACATCCAAACAGAACCCACCACCAGGGATATATATCCCTCCCAACTCCTTTCAGCCTTCCTCGAAGAACGTTCCCTCTGTGACTACCTGGTCAGGTCCACGCCCCCTACAAACCTCCCTCCCATCTTGGCGCCTTCCCCTGCCACCGCAGGAACTGTAAATCCTGCGCCCACACCTCCACCCTCACCTCTGTCCAAGGCCCTAAAGGAGCCTTCCACATCCATCAAAGTTTTACATCCACTAATATCATTTCTTGTATCCGTTGCTCCCGATGTGGTCTCCTCTACATTGAGGAGACTGGGCGCCTCCTAGCAGAGCGTTTTAGGAAACATCTCCGGGACACCCGCACCAATCAACCACACCGCCCCATGGCCCAACAATTCAACTCCCCCTCCCACTCTGCCGAGGACATGGAGGTCCTGGGCCTCCTTCACCGCCACCCCCTCAACACCAGACGCCTCGAGGAAGAACGCCTCATCTTCCGCCTCTGAACACTTCAACCCCAGGGCATCAATGTGGACTTCAGCTGTTTCCTCATTTCCCCTTCACCCACCTCACCCTACTTCCAAACTTTCAGCTCAGCACTCTCCCCATGACTTGTCTGGACTTGTCCTACCTGCCTATCTCCTTTTCCACCTGTCCACTCCATCCTCTCCTCCCTGACCTATCACCTTCATCCCCTCCCCACTCACCTATTGTACTCTATGTAATTTCTCCCCACCCCCACCATCCTCTAGCTTATCTCTTCACGCTTCAGGCTCACTGCCTTAATTCCTGATGAAGGGATTTTGCCCGAATCGTCGATTTCGCTGCTCCTTGGATGCTGACTGAACTGCTGTGCTCTTCCAGCAGCACTAATCCAGAATCTGTTTTCCAGCATCTGCCATCATTGTTTTTACCTCATCTTATTGTTGCCCAATTCATGAACTATAGCAAATATCCGATTATTGTTCGGGGTCAGTAAACTCAAAATCTTGCAGTGAGCTACGCTGAAACTTGCTTCCAATTTATCTGAAATCAAATACAGTGGTATTGGAACTCACAGCTGCCTGTGCTGCAAAGAGACTGAGTGACTTGTTCCAAAATCTGTGCAGAGATTCTAACCTGCTTCAGGGCAGTCAGTCAAACATTACTTCAAAGCAAGTAAGTTGAAATCTGCCTTGGGCAGGGGGAAAACCCGCCAACAGGCTATCACTGGTCTCAGTGTAGGTACAAATATTGTCCAGGCTAAATACTAATGGCTGACCAGTAACCAGGTTTTGAAATTCATCTTCAGTCAGAGCCTGGCCCAGCGAGCAGACATGTTGACATTGAGAGCCAGAATCACACCATACAAGTTACCTATGGTGATGAAACCTGACCTGCCTCACAGACTCCATGTATCTGCACCCCGGACCAGGCATGGGTGAAGACGTTCACAAGTTGACAGTCTATTGCAGTGCCTTGTGTCTCTAAAGCCATATCTACTAAATGTCACCTTCACATTCTCCAGTATCAAAATAAAATTGTACATCTCTATGAATGGTCAGAGATTACTACATGGATCACACAGTAGCATTTATGTGAAGTAACCAGCAGCAAATGGCAATCCACAAATCACATTAATAACTGAACTTGGCGAATTCTGTCTCGTCTACGTAACCACACAGATTATACTGGCTTTCAGGTGACTGTGGCAATGCACGCTACAACTGGAGGCTTTGGCTTTACACCCCTCCAAAGCTTCCTGATCTCACACACATCACTCCCTCACACATTCAACAATTTCAGGGGAATCCACAAGCTGGGTGAAACTTGAAACATAGAGCAGTGCAGCATGTACAGGCCTTTTGGCCCTTGATGTTCTGTTGACTTTTTATCCTACTCTAAGATCATACTAACCTACATACCTTTCATTATACTATCATTCATGTGCCTATCCAATTAAATATCCCTAATATAGCTGATTTTACTACAACTGTTGGCTGTTCATTGCATAGACCTACCACTCTCTGTGTAAAGAACCTACCTCTGACTTCTCCCCTAAACTTCCTCCAATTACCTTAAAATCATAACCCCTCGAGATAGTCATTTCCACCCTGGGAGAGAGTCTCTGGCTATCCACTTTATCTATGCCTCTCATCATCTTGTACACCACTGTCATGTCATGTTCCATTCTTCTTCGTTCCAATGAGGAAAACACCCCAGCTCTCTCAAATTAAATTTGCAAGGCATGCCCTCCAATCCAGGCAGCATCTTGATAAATTTCCTCAGCACTCGCATCAAAGCTTCCACATCTTTCCTACATTGAGGCAACCAGAACTGATCACAATATTCTAAGTGTGGTCTCACCAGGGCTGCATATAGTTGGCGCATAATCTTCCAGCTCTTAAACTCAATCCCTCGGCTAATGAACACATCAAATACCATCTTAACCACCTTATGAACCTATGTAGAAACACTGTGGGAGCTACGCCATGGCCCATATGATCCCCCGTTCCTCCACAATGTAAGAATCCTGCCTCTAACCCTGTATTCTGTATTCAACTTCGACCTTCCAAAATGAATCGTATCCCACTTTTCCATATTGAATACCATATGCCACTAAGCAGCTGGGTCCTGCATCCTGTCAATGTCCTGTTGCAAACTACAACAGCCCTCTACACTATCCACGATTCCACCAACCTGTGTTACATCATCAAACTTACGAACCTACCCTTCCATTTCGTCATCCAAGTCATTTATCAAAATCACAAGCAGCAGAGGTCCCAGAACCGATCCTTACGGAACACCACTGCTCACCTAGTTCCACACTGAATACTTCCCATTTACCAACACCCTCTGTCTTCCAAGGGCTAGCCAATTCTCTATCCAGACGGATAGGTCTCCCTGTATGTCATGGCTCCTTCCTTTCTGAATGAAACTACCACGGGGAAGTTTATCAAACACCTTGTTAAAATCCATGCACTCTGCATTCACTGCTCTACCTTCTTCAGTGTGTTTAATCCCATCCTCACTGAATCCTATAAGAGTTGTGAGGTATGACCAGCCCCTCACAAAGTCATGCTGACTGTTTCTAATCAAACTATGATTTTTCAGAATCCTCTCCAATACTTTGCCCAACACTGATGTAAGACTGACTGGTCTGTCATTCTCAGGACAATCCCTGTTCCCTTGCCTGGACAAGGGACTAACATTCGCCACCCTCCAATCAACCGATGTTACTCAAATGGAGAGTGAAGACGCAAAGACCATCGCCAAAATCACAGAAATCTCTTTCCTCTCTTCCTGTAGTAACTTAGGGTGTTTCCTGTCTGGATGAGGGATTTATCTATCCTTATGTTTGTACTTCAATCAGTCTGTATTTCACCTCAACTTGTTTACTCCCTGTCTAACCAACTGATTGACTGCTTTCCATTTCAGGGCTCTGGACAGTGCTGCCTTCCTGAGGATATGGATCCCAATATCCTGTGTATTATGGAATGGAAAACATAGGAAGGCAGAAATGTCTTTCTCATGAAGGGGAGCTGCCAAAACCTTGACTCTGCTGCTCCTCAGATGCTGCCTGAATAATTGTGCTTTGCCAACGCCACACTTTTCGACTCTGATTACCAGGATCTGCAGTCCTCACGTTGCCCATTACTGAGGGCTGTTCCCTCTGCACACTGAGCAGGGAACTAATCAGCAGAAACCCGTTGTAGTTAGAGTTGACTGTACAGTTCTGGAAAGCTGCATTTGATCAACACTTTTATTAAAAACGAAATTACAATTCAACAAATATTCATTCAGTCCCAGAGTTACAGTTTTGGTTCATGAATTAGGCAGCTTGATAACGAAAAGTGAATGACTGCAGAACTCCGAGATACAGAGTATTCCAGGTACTATATTCCAGGTTGGATGTTCTTTACCTTTATGCTGGGAATATAATCAGACAGACAGATATGACAAGGAAATGAGATGACATGTGGAAGTGTGTCATTTTTACCATTACAGAGATGAGTTTGAGGGAGGTCATGGCTGACAACTCAATATTCTGTGGTACCAGAACTATTGTCAGGACAGGAGATAGAGTAAAAGATGAGGTAGTGTTGTCTAATAAATTATGGAGTCAGATACTGGCTTAAAAAGGAACGATATCTTGAAAGGATCATCTAATGAGGTTTGGTGGTTAAAGCTCATTGTCAAAACCATGACAGAAACACTGCTTGGGATATAGTGTCGAACCCCAGATAAAGGAAAGTACGGGAGCAGGTATATAACCAAGTTATTGAGGTGTGTAAAAACAATAATAGGATCATTATATTCAGGCATTTCAATTCCAAACATTCATTATGGTAGTGATAACTCCTTAAGAGGAACAGGTGCTTTGACATTTATTCCCGAGAGCTTCTTATATCAACATAGAGCAGATACCACAATGGGCAGTCAAGTGCTGGGCCTCACTGTGGGGAACGAATCCAGTCAGGTGTTCCAGGCATAAGTGGGAAAGCATTATCGGACCAGTGACTGTGATATCACTCATTTTGACTTTGCTAAGGAAAAGACCCCAAAATGTTTGAATCATAAAAGATTTTTGGATTGGGTAGACAGATTTTATGAAAAAAAATGACATAATCCGGGCAAAGTGCAGTTGCCTCTGGGTGAAACTATAGCAGAACAAGTTGGGGCGGAGGTTGGGGGATCATTTGATTAAAATAAAATTGATGACAGTGTCGGCCCAGCATGATACATCGAAGATAAGATTTAGGAAAACAGGCCCAGAGAACATCAGATGTCGACACAAGTCCCGAAGAGGATGAAAAAGGAAAGAGAAGCTTAAAGCAGGTTCCAGGTGAGCGGGTCAGTGAAGGTCCTAAAAGAATATAGAAAGTGGAGGGCTAAACTTAAAAAGTCAGTGGAAGAGCAGAAGGAGGGGTGAAAAAACATTAGTGGGTAAGATTAGAAAGAATCCAAAGTCATTTTTTGGTATATTGAGGTGAAGACGATAACATGGGAAAGAATGGAAGTGTTAGGGACTAAGGGGACAGCCTGTTTACGCAGCCAGAGAATATGTTAAATACATTCTATGAATCGGTCTTCAATTTGGAGAAGCTGTTTCTGGATTCAGGGAGAGTGACCCTTTGACCCTTGAGCAAATTGACACAGGAGCTGAGGAAGAATTGGAAGTTTATGTAAGATAGAGTGGGCAAATCAACAGATTAAAGACCACCAAGTCTCACATCAGTGAGAGGGAAACAATTGTATAACATTCGGAGGGCTGTTGAGGCTGGATCATTAAATACCTTCAAGGCTAAGAGAGACAGACTTTTATACAAGTGTTATGGGAAATTGCAGAAAAGTGGAATGGGGGATTAACAAAATAAAAATAACCTAATTGAAGAACAGCAGTCTCAGTTAGAGGATAGACATATTATTGTCCCTATGTCTAATGGTGTTCTTTTCCAATAGCCCTGTATTCACAAGAACATCACCTCTCTCGAGGGATTCAAGGAATTCATAAACCGATACTAATAGACAGAAAGCACGAGAGGGCTGCGACAACACAGAATGCCTGTTGGGATGAGGATTTGCATGGACAAGTCACCACTACCAGAAGGAAGACCTCAGCAAGACACCCTTCAAGGCCAAGCAGAGTTTTCACTGGGGAGCAGGTAGTCAGTGGCCAGTTGTCAAGGATTCTGAAGACCTAAACACTGCATCACTGTCGTGTCTCCTTCCTTCGCTGGCCAAAGCTTTCTATGGAGAGGTAGAGAGACATGCCGTTGTAGCAGAGTAAGCAGTAAGGCTTTGACACGAGAGGCTTCGGACAGCTCCAGCTCAGCAAAATGTGCAGGGAAACTGAAATAAAGTCCTTTTAACTTTATTGTTATAGCCGTCGAGATGGCAGTTAGGGCAGTCGCACCATCCTCTTGTTTGATGTGGGAGTTCACGGAGATTTTCACCGTCTCTGATGACTATACACTGTGGGATCATTTGATTAAAATCAAATTGATGACAGTGTCGGCCCAGCATGTTACACCGAAGATAAGATTTAGGAAAACAAGCCCAGAGAACCTCAGATGTCGACACAAATCCTGCACTGTGGACTGTGCACCCAGCTTCATCTCCTGGGAGACCTTGTTAGGGAGCTGGAGATGGGCGGCATGATGGCTCAGTGGTTAGCAATGCTGCCTAACAGCACAAGGGACTAGCAGTCAAATCCTGGCTCGGGCAACTGTCTGTGTGGAGTTTGCGCATGCTGCCCGTATCTGCATGGGCTTCCTCTGGGTAATGCGGTTTCTTCCCACAGTTCAAAGATGTGCAGATTAGGTGATTTGGTCGTGCTAATTTGCCTGTAATGTAGGGGAGTGGGTCTGGATGGGCTGCTCTTTGGAGGGTCAGTGCGGACGTGTTGGGCTGAAGACAATTTAGGATGCACTCAGCGTCATCCGAGCTACTGAGGACTCATAGATAAGTGCTTTTGTGTGGTGGCCACACCCAAGACACACCCCTAGTTATGTTTCTTTAATGACTGTAATATTCCAGTCTAACGTTCATCGCTCTCAGTTCATTAGCTTTACCTGTCAGTCCTGTTGTATTTAAATAAACACAATTTAATCGAACAGCCGTTCCTTGCTTCCTGTCATATTCCAGGTAGAGAGTAGTTGTGCGACCACCAGGAATGGCAAAGGGAGAAGGCAGAGAGTGCAGAAATAGCCTGTGGCCATTCCTCTCCATAACATGTAGACCATGTTGGATTGTTGGGGGCGATGTCCGTTCAGGTGAAAGCAGCAATAGCCAGGCTGGTGGTATTACCACTGGCTCAGGGGCACAGCGGGAAAGGGTAAAGGTAAACAGGACGTTAAAGATAGGAGGGTCGATTGTTAGCGGGACAGATCGGAGATTCTGTGGTCACAAACGGGAATCCAGGATGGTGGGTTACCTCCCCGCTGCTCAGGTCCAGGATGTCTCCAAGTGGCTGCAGAACATTCTCAATGGGTTGGGTGAGCAACCAGAAATCATTATGCACGTTGGCACAAATGATATCCGTTGAAATAGGGCCGAGGTTCTGGAGCGGGATTACAGAGAGCTCGGAGAAACATTTTTTAAAAAAACATTGACAGTGGTCATCTCCTTAGAAGGAGATTACCGTCCGAGACCTGCACTGGAAGGGACACCAATATCTTGGCTGCCAGTTATGCTCGTGTTACGAGGGTGGGTTTAATCTAGATCGGCAGGGGGTGGTATCCTCAAGAGAGGGAGACAAGTTCGAGGCTGGAAGGAGATAGAGTAATCAGAAATAGTAAATTTAGGCTTGAAAATGACAGAGAGAAATGCCTTTTGGATTAAATTGTATCTATTTCAATACAGGTAAGGCCAATGAACTCAGGGCGTGGATAGGTAGGTGGGACTGGTATATTATAACCATTACACAAACATTGCTAAGTGATGGATAGGACTGACAGCTTAATGTGCCAGGGTACAGTTGCTTTAGGTGAGACAGAGATGTTGGAAGGAGGGGAGTGGAGTTGCATTTCTGATTAAGGGGAGTACCACAACTGTAATCAGAGATAAAATGATGAATCACCCAATGAGGCTTTGTGGGTGGAGTTAAGAAATAGGAAGGTGTTCGTGAGGTGATTGGGGATGTGCTATAGGCCCCCAAATAGTCAACAGGAATGAGAGTAATAAATATGCAGGGAGAGAGGGGAAACCTGCAAGAGCAAAGGGGTTATCATATAGGGGCTTTTATTTTTTCGAATACAGACTGGAATGGCCAGAACATTAAGGGATTTGATGAGATAGAATCTGATAAAAGCTTCAGGAAAGTTTCTTCAAGCAATATACAGAGAGTTCTACTCGGAAAGGGACAAAACACGAAATTTCCTTAGGAAATAGGGCAGGACAGGTGACTGAGTTAACAGTAGGGGAGCACTTTGTGACCATTAACCGTAGTTCTATTAATGTTCAAATAGTAATGGAGAGGCACAAAACTGGTCCACAGGTTCATGTTTGAACTTGGGGCGTGGCTAAGGTCCAGGCAGCTGGGATCAAGGGAATTCCTGGAGGTATATAAGAGATAATGGAGTTTACTGCAGAAGGAAATCAGTAGGGTGAAAAGAGGGCAAGAAAGAGCCTTGGCTGAGAAGATTAGGATGAATCTAAAAAGGTACTTTAAATATATTTTTTTAAAATCACAACACAATCGAAGACCAATGTGGACAAGTATGTGTGGAACTATAAGTGATGGGTGAAGTCCTCAACGAATATTTCTGCTCTATGTTTACCGTGGAGAAAGACATGTTGACTTGAGAACTTGAGGAAGTTAATGATGATATCTTGGAGCCAATCTATATCATAGTTGAGGAGATTTTGGACGTACTAGAATGTTTGAAAGTGAATAAATCTCATGGTCCTTACCCGATATATCCAAGAACACCTCAAGGGGCTCCAGACGAATTTGCGGGGACCCTGGCTTTTAATGTTTACCATCAGTAACCACAGGTAATGTCCCGGAAGACTGGAGGATAGCAAATGTTGTGCCCTTATTCAAGAAGAACTGAACAAAAAAAAGCCTTGGAACTACAGATCAATAGGTTTAACATCCGTGGTAGGTTAGTTACTTGAGAAGGTTCTGAGGGATAAGATGTAGATGGATTTAGGAAGACAGGCTTTGATTAGGAAGAGGAAGTGTGGCTTTGTGCGAGGAAGATTGTGCCTGACAATTCTCTTAAAGTAAGTGGATGATGTGACCAGGAAGATTAATTTATGAAGGGCAGTAGATTTCAAAACATGTGGTATTGGATAAGCACAGCGGGTCAGGCATATTCGAGGGGCAGAAGAATCTATGTTTCGGACATAAGCCTTTAATCAGGAACATTCAAACATCGATTCTCCTGTTCTGATGCTGCCTGACCTGCCGTGATTTCCAGTGCCACACTTTTCGTCACTGATCTCAAGCATCTGCTGTGCTCAATTTCTCCGTTGGCAGTAGATTCAGTCGATATGGATTTCAGTTCCAGCAGAACAGAATGAGGCTTTTTAGCCCCTGGAGCCTGATATACAATTACAGGAGGAGGCCAATAAGCTCCTCTGGCCTTTAAACTGTAACCAGATCATGCAGCACCAGTACCCAGTTGCACAGCAACAGGTTCAATCTATTCAGCTACTTGAAGTCAGTAACACAGGAAATGGAAGAAGCCACAAAATGACTGCACTATGGGGTATACTGGAATAAAACCAGGCTACATAGCCTCTCAGACCTGCCCTTCCATTCAGTTAGTCAGGGTTGATTTGCACTTGGCCGCAATTTCTCTTTCATGCCCAATGTTTTGTAGCTGTCGACTCTCTGACGGGTCAAAACCCAATGACACCCACTCGCAACCCCCAAACATTTCAGTGATGTAGCATCCCCTAACTGTCTGGCCCCAACCATCACTATTCCCTGAGAGAAGGAACTACTCCCCACACATATACCTTGGCCTATTAACATGGATAGAAGATATGAACACAGGTTAAAGTTACTGCCACTGACATCATGGTAGCATTTGATAGAGCAAGATGTCGAGGAGACTGAACAAAATTGAACTTGATGAGAATCAGTTGTAAACTCCCCGCTGGTTGAATCATTCAGAGCACAATGGGGCTGGTGGACATCAATCCTCCCAGTCCTTGGATATCTTTGTGGGCAATACTCAGGGTAGCTTCTTCGGCACAAACATCTTCAACTGCTTCATCAATGTCTTTCCTTCTTTCATGCAATCAGAGGTGGGGATATTCTTTAAAGATTGTACAATGTTGCGAACAATGGGTCACCTCCGAAGGTACTAAAGTATCAAATCTGGGCAAAATTCAAGCTTGTGCTGTTAATGTATAGGGAACATGAATTAAAAGCACTGCTGGGGAATAAACATTTCCACAGTTAAAAGAAATTGGGACCCCTTTAGCAAATCTAGCTAGTTTCACAGTAATATAAGAAAACCATTCAGCCCATCAGATCTATTGGATAACAAGAGGTGCAATGAGTTCACTCACTCCTGCCTATTACACAAGAAGACAATTTAAAATAAAAACAGGTGTTGGAATCCAAAATACACACTCAGGAGCTGGAAGAACAGAATAAGCAAGGCAGCATCAAGACTTTGAGTAGTGAATGCCTTGGATATAACCCCTCATCAGGACTGTGGATGGGAGTAAGGGGGTATATAGAGAAAGTGCGGGTGAGGGAGGAGGAGGCAGAGTGGCGAGATGTGGATAAGTGGACACAGATAAAGGTATCAGCGAGTTGTTGATGGAAGGGCTGAATCCAGTTGGCGGCTGGACAAAGGTTGCTCAGAGGAATGGAATGGAGGGAAGGGCTTGGGAAGGGAGTCGGGGGACTGGAAGGGAGGTTATTTGAAATTGAAGAATTCAATGTTGAGTCCCTGGGGTGCAGGCTGCACAGGTAACAGATGAGATCTTGTTCCTCCAGATTATGGTTTGGTCCATTGTGGCAATAGAGGAGGCCAAGGATGGCCATGTCAGAAAGGCATTAGGAAAGTGAATTGAAATTGGAAGTGACTGGGATATTTTCCATTTCACCTAACAACCCTACCTTTCAGCTCCCAACCAGATTCATCCGTCTCATCAGCCAACCAGGTTGCACCAACCACGTGTGTCCACATAGCCGTAACTGACCATCCCCCTGATCTCCCCACCCCAACCACTCCCTTTCCTCTTTATCTGCAGCTCCCCCTACCCACCAACCCAGT
This sequence comes from Chiloscyllium punctatum, assembly GCF_047496795.1. Taxonomy (NCBI): domain Eukaryota; kingdom Metazoa; phylum Chordata; class Chondrichthyes; order Orectolobiformes; family Hemiscylliidae; genus Chiloscyllium; species Chiloscyllium punctatum. The sequence goes on from NC_092744.1 coordinate 106,081,213, forward strand.
TCTGAAGAACGGTTATAACTGTAATGTTGAGTTTCCCAGCTCATGGTGATGCCTGGCTTGCTGTGTTCTTCCAGCCTTCTATTTGTCTTCTATAACTCAGGAAGATAGAGTCTAGTCTGCACAGCGTGTTGGTAGGCAGGAACTACGAGGTTGCCCACTGAAGTCCTTGAACCTTGCCCTCGGGCCAGGAAGAAGACATTCAGTTCCTCCAGACACTGACACATGAACAGAAGAGGCCATTAATCCCCTCTAAACTGTTCGACTGAAATAGGAGGATGTCATTGTTGCTGCAACTCGACAAAACCAATGAGGCACAGACTGCACAGACAGACTGCTCCATGTTGTTCCTCCTGGCTCCATTGCTAATGGTACACACGTGCTATTGTTAACATGCTTTGCTGATCATGAGGAGGGCAAGTGAATGGTTTGTGCCAAGTCCCAAGGAGGCATCTTCCATCTCCGAGATGTTATGAACTAGGCTAGACTACTCCAAACACTTTTAAGCAGGCAGCCCAGAGCATACCTTTGCAATTTGTTTCGGTAAGTGTACAATAAAAATTTCCAGGGCTAATTCAGCTAGGTTGACTACTAGATTTTGAAACAGACAAAACTTTATTCATCAAATTACACAATGAAACACAAAGAACAGAATAAAAAATCACGAAAGAATTCAACCTATTCAGCTAGACTTAATTATGCTAATTCGAATACACACAACTGTCCCAATAAGCAAACTCCCAATAATAAAAAAAAGTATAAATGGAGCACAAACTTCCAGGTTGAAGTTGAAGGTCAGAAAAGAGAGAGAGTTTCCACACAGCTCCCTGTTGAACTTCCCAGTTCAAGACTCAGCTGAAAACTGCTCAGCTCAGCGAGTCAACTAAAATAGCTCACCACTCTCCGTTCATTATACTGGTCACTTATAAAGGATGGTCACTTTGGCCTGAAGACTCGTCTGTTTCCATATAAATAAAAGACCTCTGAAAGTACTTTTCATCTCTGTACCAAACCAGACTGATCGGAGCTTGGAGAAAGTGAGGAAGGGATTATGCCCGAAACGTCGATTCTCCTGCTCCTTGGATGCTGCCTGACCTGCTCCGCTTTTCCAGCAACACATTTTTCAGCTCTGATCGGAGCTTGGCCCCGTTTTATTGTTCCTCTTAAAAAAAAACAAGGACGGAGTCTACTTGAGCCAAGGAACAGCTTTTCGACAAAAAGGGACTTGCTTTGTGCCACATCTCTCCTCAATTAAAAAAAAACATCAATGCTAAAAGGTGGCTGCATTTTTAAACCTTCAGATCCAGTTAGTAGTCTCAAAACTGACAGATATACTGTACTAAATATAAACATTCAAACATGCACAAACCCATACAAAACCAGGCTGCTGTATGCCCACCACCGAACACCTCCGTATCTCATTCTTGTCTTTAATTTTTTCCACAAATCTCAATGTGTTGTGATCAGTTTATACGATTGTCTCAGATGCATTGATGGTAATATAAACACAGTTATGGTGTAATGCCAACACCAGGTTTAAAGTCTCTTTCTCCACCGTTGAACATTTCTGTTGATGTACGTTCGACTTCCCAGAAAAACACCCGGTCGGTCTTTCTATTCCCTCATCATCCTCCTGCAGGAACACCGAACCAATGCCCACATCACTGGCATCGATAGCCACCTTGAAAGTCTTCGTGTAATCTTGTGTAGCTAATATTGGGGTAGTGTCTAACACAGGTTTTAGGCTGGAAAATGCCTTTTGACAGTCCTCTGTCCACTGAGATTTCTTGCCCTTGACAATTCGGTGAGTGGAGCAGCCACACTGCTTAAAGTTTGGCACAAACTTTCAGTAAAATCCAGTCAAGCCCAGGAACCGTAGTACTAGATATTTCTTTTTGTCGACGGTGTGGAACATTCCCCAACTAATTTCGTTTTTGTATCTCATGGGGCCATTGGTCCATGTCCAATAACATGACCCAGGAACATGACTTGCCTTTCTCAAATTCACTTTTATCTAGGTTTACCAGCAAGCCTGCCTTCTGACGTCAAACAAGTCCGATAAATGCTGTAAGTGTTCCTTTCATGAGTGACTAAAAACTACCATGTGACCAATGTACACCACATAGTTGGGTAATCCGACAATGACCTCATTATCAGTCTCTGAAAGGTGGCTGGATCGTTTTACATATCAAATGCCACAACTTTGAACTGAATCCATTTAGTGTTATGAAAGCCGAAATTGCCTTTGCTCTCTCTGACAGAGGTCCTTGCCAGTAGCCTCTGAGCAAGTTCAACGTGGAAATGTAAATAGCTTCTCCCACTTTTTCAACACAGTTCTCAAACATGGAATAGGATATGCATCAGCCTTTGTAACGAAGTTGAGTTTGTGATAGTCCTCACATGTCCACGGGGTAACATCTGGCTTTGGCGCCATGACTATACATGAGCTCCAAGCACAGTAACTCATTTCACTTATGCCATCTTGGAGCGTGTGCTCTATTTCCTTCTGAACCTGTGCCAACTTTATAGGATAATGCCTTTAAGGATGTTATTTATTCAGAACAGCATCTCCTGTGTCGACATTATGCACAATTATGTTCGTACTTCCCAGTTTATTTCCACATGTCTCTCCAAGATATCGTAATAACTCTTTCAGGTCACTATGCTTTTCTCGTGGAAGATAACTCAGTAATTTATCGCAATGTTTGACAACTTTCTCATTGTTCAATTTGATATTAGGAATGTCCAATTCAGAATCCTCTGAACGTGGGTCTTCCTTCTGTGCTGTTATCATTAATACCTTCTCCTCTTGCTTTCCTTCCCTATCAAAATACCTGTTGAGCATATTCACATGACACACTCTGTGAGATTTCTTCCTGTCTGGAGTCCGTACCAAGTAGTTCACCTCATTCAATTTCTTCCCAATTTGATAAGGGACACTAAAACATGCTTCTAAAGGCTCAGCTGTTACTGGAAGTAACCTTATTTCCAATTGCAAAATTGCGAATTTGTGATTTCTTAACGATTTACTGTTTCATTGTATGCTGGGATACTTTTAAATGCTGTCTATCCAACTCTCCAGCTCTATTTAACCGTTCCCTAAAATTTGACACATTGTCCAAATGGGTGGTCTCTGAATTCTGCCTTATTAATTTCTCCTTAACCAATGTTAACGGTCCTTTTACTTCATGCCCAAAAATTAATTCAAATAGTCTGAATTTGGTCGATTCATTCTGTGCGTCTCTGATCACAAACAGTTCAAAAGGAATTTCCTTATCACAATCATCTGGATTATCCTGACCATAAACCCTCAACATGATTTTCACTGTTTGATGCCATCTCGCTCATGCTCACTGTGATTCCGAATACGACGTAGTAGATTTGAATTGCTTTAATGCCAAGTTATCCATCACCTGCTTGAATAGTTCGGATGTGAGGTTTGATGTGTCTGGATCTCTATTGGTAGTCCGTACCTACGTAAAAAAAAAGTTTTTTTCTGCAACTCTTTTAGCTGTGATGCTGCAATAATGGGTCTGCCTCTGGAAATCTAGTCAACACATCCATTATTGTTAAGAAGTACTTATTCCCACTTAGTCTATGCGATAGGGGACCCACACAATCTATCAAGACTCTTGTGAAAGGTTCCTCAAATGCTGGAATAGGTATTAAAGTTGCAGGTTTTATTACTGCGTGTGTGACATGTTTGAGACATTTGGCAATATTCACTACATCTTTGTGTAGTCCAGGCCAGTGAAAATATCTTTGTATTTCAGCCTGTAATGTCCTCACCCCGAAATGATCTTCAAGTTGTAGCTCACGTGCCACTCGCAGCACCTCCTTTCTATACACAACAGGCAAAACAATTTGATGAATTTCTGTGCACGTCTGATCTGCTTCAATGTGTGCTGATCTCCATATCTGCATTAAAACATCATTTGTTAAGTAATAACACACAGGAATGCATTCATTCTCTTTCTTGCTAAATATCTTTTGATGTAACTTCTGTAACTCCATATCTTTCTGCTGTAATTCAATCAGTTTAGCAGAGCTAAAAATACGTTCATGTTTTCCTACTCGCTCCGTCTGTTTTCCATTTATCTGATCAAAAAGAAACTTTCGGACAACTCTACGTCAGCTTCGTTATCTGTGCCTTTATCCTGCTTAAACCTGTGCTTCTGTGATCTTCTGGTGATGCAATCAGGGGACATTCCTGGATAAACATTCTCCAGGTCTTCAGTTGCCCGCATCTCCACTGGCTTTTCAACTACAGTAGGCAGCACGCCTACGAGTGAAGCAGCTATATTATTTGCAAGGACAAATTTTATTCCTAGAGCTGAGAGTTAGGGGTCTAGTACACCTACTGCACATGCTACAATCTTCTCTGGACACTCTCGCCTCACTTTATATAACTGAGCACTTTTTGCCTCACTATGAATTCCTGTTACCAGCACATTTTCTGGAAATAGTCTCTCAAGAGTGCAGAAAGCCTCACCCCTCAGCATTACAGACTGAAAAGATCCTGTTTCACTAACATTGAAACCTTCTTACCAATTACTCCTGGCCTATGTGATTAAACTTTACCCTTTCATGTAAGTTTTGTTTGCAGATTTAGTACGTCCACTGATCATCTTGTACACTCTGAGGCAATTGCCTCACTTCCTTTCTGCTTTTTGTTACAAGGAGACAGTGAGGACTGCAGATGTTGGAGATGTAGATTCCTGAAGAAGGGCTTATGCCCGAAACGTCGATTCTCCTTTTCCCTGGATGCTGCCTGACCTGCTGCGCTTTTCCAGCAACACATTTTCAGCTTTTAGTTACGAGTCCAACAAAACTACCAGGCTTGTCTGGTTATCCTACATCTGGTTTACTCCCAGCCCATCAACACTGTGATTTTGTGTGACCCTCTTTTTTTACAATGAAAACACGACAGGTTTTTAACTTCGTTGTCCCCCTCAAGGTTTTCTTTATTACTGTGGTAAATTATCCTTATGATCTACACTGTGATCTACCTTTCCCTTTGCACGTGAGGATATCTCTTTGCTCCAATTTCTGTCCCACAGAGACCAGAACTGGTTCTGGAAGCCAAACCAAGTTTATGGACCAGTTCATAATCATCAGCCATTTCAGTAGCTAACCTTGCTGTTTACACTCTCTGCTCTTCCACCTGAGTTTGCACTACTTCAGGCAGTTAATTTTTGAATTCCTCCAAGTGTTAACCTCTTTAAGGGCATCATAGCTTTGCTTGAATTTTAAAGCTCTTATCCAACTATCGAAATTAGTCTGTTTGATCCTTACAAACTCAGTGTAGGTTTCACCAGGATCTCTCATTAAATTCCTGAAATGTTGCCTATGCAGACAAAATGTTTTTTTAACATCCTTATACTCCCCAGATACCTCCTCTGATAGGGATATGAATACCTCACCAGTTCTACCTACAAGTTTCGTTCGGATCAACAAAATCCACATAGCCTCTGGCCACTGCATTTGTTTAGCCAACTTTTCAAATGAGATGAAAGGGGCATCATATTCTTCTCATCAAATTGAGGCGATGCTTGAAAATACTCAAACAAATTCTCACTAGGCTTCTGACTACCAGGGGCTTGCTCATCCTCACTCTCTTCCTTAGTAAGCACACCCTCAGCCGTTATCTCCAGCTTTTTACACTGACTTTTCTTTTTAATTGTCAGTTTTTGTTCTTCAAAAGTTCTCTCTTTCACTCTCCCCTATTGCTCTCTCTTTTGCCATTCTTTCTTTTTACTCTCTGTTCTGCTGCTTTCTTTTTTCCCCCTCTTCTGTATTTTATCGAAAGTCAAATGTTTCATTTTGGATATTAGTTTGAATGGGTTGAGAAAACTTAGAATAGTAATGGCTATTTCAGCCGCCAAAAGATTTATGGGTGTGCATGCAGTGACTTTGGAAATTTTACGAAAAATGAATAAGACCAAGTTGCAAGAATTAGCAGAGAAGCTGGAATTGGAACTGACTGCTTCTGCGAGGAAAGGAGAGATAATTACAGCGGTATCTCGTCCATTAAACTTGCTGGAGAAACCACCAGAATCAGAGATGGCAAGAATTCAGTTGCAAATGAACACATCTTGAGCTAACGGCGAGAGTTAAGGAAAGGGCAGCCAAATTCCTTCACACTCTGCTCACGATACCATCACTGTAGGGATTAGTCTAGGGAAACTCCATTACACCATCTCTCTGTAGCAAGGAGATCATTGATTATAAATGAAAGAAAATACTGTCTCAAGTATACTCCACAACTGCAGGACGGTGTCTTCACTCTTATTCTTTAATCATTTTGTAATGAACGATACTACTCAGTTGTTGTGCTGATTACTTGCTGAGTCGTAGAGTTATAGAGATGCACAGCATGGAAACAGATCCTTCGGTCGGACCTGTCCGTGCCAACCAGATATCCCAACCCAATGTAGTCCCACCTGCCAGTACCCGACTGCTCTGTATGAATTCTTTTAGTGCCTAATGATCAAGGACATCCAGATCCTTTTCACCAAGAGCACTTCCCATCATCTCGCCTTCTCATAAATACAAAATGAGAAGGATAGCATTTTTGGCCAATCATTTATTTGCCTCATGAAGCAAAGTCACAGCAACAACAACATCACTGTTGCCATTCGAGTTGATTGGTGATGCTGAGGAGGCGATGGCCGAGCTGTATTATTTCCGAGTATTAATCCAGCGAATCAGGTAATGCCCTAGACACCGGATCCGAATCCCACAATGGCAAATGTTGGAAATTAAATTCAATATCAGGAAGTAAGAATCAAATGAAACAATGAAACCAATGTCGATTGTCCTACTTTGCACCCTCATGCCCTTCAGAAAAGGAAATCTACCATCTTCAGCTGGTGGGGCTTACATGTGACTACACAGCAATGTGGTTATCTCTCAGTTGCAGTTTGAAATAGCCAAGCCAGCCACTCAGTTATATCAGTCACTTCAAAGCCTCAAAGAAAAGAAACCGCATGGACCTCAGCACTGACTACTTACAGCCCACAGACTGCAGTGGGTCAGGAAGGCAGCTCACCAACACCTTCTCAAGACCAATGAGGAAAGGGAATTAAATACTGGCCCAGTATCGCATTACTGAATAAAAGACGATGATCACACTCAGGGAAGAGAGAACAAAAGACTTAAATAACTTTAAACAGGGATTTTGACATAGACCTTACATGGTCATGATTATCAATAATATGGGAACGAGAAAAGCATAAGTAATGTTTAATTTCAGTTTTTATTTCCATCACAGCTGACCATCAACAATCCCTTTGTTTGTTTCTTTCTCTCTATCTCTCTCTTTTTCCATCTATTCAACTCAATCCTTCTCCCCTTCATAACAGATGTCGGTGTCACCAACATCAATCACACTATTTCCCAACTGTGTTCAGTTCCGATGTATGAATCGAATTGCCAATTCTATTTTTCTCTCGACCTGAGGGCGCTGCCAAATCTGCACAGTTTGTCTGGCATTTTCTCGTTCTTTATTGTTTCTGATCTATTGCATCATTCTTTGCTTAATTTAACCTTTAATTTTGTTATTATTTGGAATGTCTGTATTGCTAACAGGGGCAGCATTTGTTGACCTAACCAAATGTCATTTACTGCGAGGTCATTCTTTCAGGTAGTACAGAACCAAGCACATTGCTGTGGGTCTCACATCAATCTTAAGTCAGACCAGAGAGTACCGCAAGATCTTATTTACCAAAGAACATCAGTGAAATAGATAAACGTAAATGCTGGAGATGTAATGGTTGTTATTAGTAAAACTTGCTTTTTTCCTAATTCCTGTCTTGTGTATTTACTTTCTGACATCGTCTGTGGTAGGATGTGAAACAGGGTCTTTCTGTGTAATAACCTGTGCATCTGAATTACATTTCTTCCGACATTACTGCTCTGAGAGAGTATTCCTGTCATTAAGTTATTTTAGAGACAAGAACAGAGATGTGATCGAAATATTTGCAACTGAAACAGTGCTTAGAAGAGAGGTGGAACCATACCGTCTGAATTTTACCGAAGCATAGATAATAGATAATGAAGCGTCAGCATTGAAGCCAAGGTGGTGACTGGGCATATAATCGAGCTGGTAGTGGGTTGGTTTGGTGATGGACAGAATACTGAGACATAGATGAATTCAGGGAAGAAAGGTACTTCGGTATTGTGAACAGTCCTGTTCTCAGATGTTTGTGAGGGCGGGGGTGTGGGTGGTTCTGAAATTTGTGGGTACTTAATGGAATTTGCATTTGAAACTGAAGACAATAGTTTTCGTCTTTGACAAATATAGATAACAGAAATAGCAAAGAAGTTCGCCATGGTTGAAGAGATTAATAAATGGATAGAGATGAAGAAACTTACCAGGAACACCAACAATTGCAAGGATAGGATAGTAACCCGCCTGGATAATCATCAGTGCACCATATATCCGATATGTTGACCAAGGCGAGGAAAAATAGTAAAGACCATCGGATAAACTTCTGTCCATTGTTGCAGCATTCCAGTCTAATGTTCTCAGATTCTGATCCATTAATGGATCATTCCAGACTATTCTCAGATGTTTAAATCTCTTTTTTGTGTCTCTGCAGCTGTGTCCCTTTGAGCGTTGGAGTTGATGCATCTGCTGCTACAATGGAATAAACCATTGCAAGAGGCCCCTTACTAATAGGAGACGGAAAACATCCAATGACATAACCAGGATCCATGGAGACTGGCATCAATCACAGTCACTGAACAAACAGCTCCACTTAACCCCTTTTAGTATGGTTCCTTCAGTTCACAAAAACTGCTGGACTGGATTGAATATTGGCACCGCTGGCTATTAATCACATCTCCCATCACCCATTGCTCTCATGAAGTTAGTAGTGAGGGAGAATGGTGCATGTTTTCTTATCACAGGCTAGATGATTCTGCTGCGTTGTCCGTTTGCAATACTGTTACCGGCTGAACCTCTCATCACCCTCAAAAAACACAATCTACATGCTGTTACCGTGCAGATCTCTCCTCAACTAGAACAGGCACCAGCCAATATATTTACAGTAGATATATTTGCACTCCAATACATAGGAAATGTGAATTTACCTGGGCGTTCCTTTAATTGATCTAATATGGCAATTTTGTATCTTCAACACTCAATGTGTTTCAGCATTTTTTAAAATATAAACTCACAAACACCTTAACACACTCTATTAAGTATACGTTTCTTCACTTTCTCCTCATGGTGGCATCATGCCAGGGTTTAGTCTGGTGAAACCCCTTTGGACTGAATCGCTGACAAGGTCATTATTATAAAGCTGATTCAACCTGTACACAATACCCCTAACAGTCTCTCATCAAAACACTATCATTTGGAAAGATACATTTACTCTGGTACTTTAATCATTTTGCATGAAGAGCCACATATCATTTACTTCATGATGCGTAAAAATTCTGTTTGTGACTTATGACCAAGCACATCCAGGTCTGTTTCAACAACAGCACTTCCCAACCTCTCACTATTTACTGAACATAAATGTGAATGATGATATTTGTTGTTCATATCTGAAGTACTTTATATCTTCCGAAGAGCTATTGCACAAACACTGATCCTTCACTCCAGATAATTATACTACTCTCTTCATTCTCTCGATTATCCAACTTTTAATACATTCGGTGTATTCCACCCCTACCTACCCATGGACTCGAACATTCCCCACTCATCTGTATTCAACCATGTCAAACATCTACTGAAAATTCAAATACTTCATTCCCACTGGTTCTCAATTGTCGATGTCACAACGGACAATCTCCACAAAATCCAGCAGGTTTATCAAAGTTCAAGATCATTTCCCCTTCCTGAATCATGTCATTATTTTCCAAGTGTCTAGTTGTCACATTCCTCACAAAAGGTTCCAATGTTTTTCTCACAGCTAATATCAAGCTAACCACTGTTTAGTTTGCTGTTTGCTCTCTCTGTCCTGTTTTAAATATTTAGGTTTACAATAGCTGCTTTCAAGTCTGGAAGATCCTTTCCAGAATCTAACCAGCTTTGAAGAATAATCAGTAATTCTTTCACAAGCTCTACTGCCACCTCCTCAATACTTTGGGATGTAGCTAATCAGATGCAGCAATATACCAACCTTAAATACAATGAGATTTTCTTTTATTAATTCGAATTTCCTGCTGTTCCGCATTTTCACCAGTCACTCTGTTCCCTTGTATTTCTGGAAGTTTCTTTCTGAATCTTTATCAGGGAGATGGGCACAATATATTGCTCTCAGCGGACAGATGGGTCCTGTCACCCAGTGAATATATCGGAGGACTGCACTCCGGTGATGATTGATATGTTACTCACCCCTGCCTTGAAAGTTCCAGAATTAATCCAGTTTAATTTATGGTGAGCATTAACACAGTCCTGTCACTGGTGTGAGGCTACACAGTATATTGAAGGAGGGGACACAGCTCCGTGAACACCTCAATTTTGAAACAAACTGCTTTCGTACCCGACACCTGGTCCAGCTTAGACAAATGTCCCGGGAAATCCCAGGAAAGGTAATGTACTGTCCTACACCTCCTTATTTATAGAGCTTTCCTTCTGTGGAGCCTCATCTCCATTTGTTTACCATGGACCCAGACACTCGGTCAATGCAGTGTATAGAGTGGGGTCACCAGACCCAGCAGCTGACAATACAAACCCGAGATAAGCATCCACAGTAACTCCACTGATTTTCCAATGACAGGAACAAGTCAATTCCCCACACGGAACGTGCACGCGCTCAGTGTTGAAAACTATTTCCACTCCTGCGTTTCTCTTCCTGGCTGAGAAAGCCGTTGCATCTCTGCACACTCCCACAGTAAGAGGTTCCCTCTCCAAAGAAGCAGTTGACAATGTAGCATTAACTTCCTCTATATCTCAGCAACTATAAGGGCAGCAACAGTATTGCTAATGGATTCGATCATCACACTTAGAGAAGAGCGATAAGGGAACCTAATTCAGTTTAAACAGGGACATATCTAAATGGACGCAATATTCAGGAATATGGGAAATGGGGAAATGTGAGAATAACTTGCCATTTTGTTTTCCTTTCAGTTCATCATCAGCAATCCCTTTGCTCACTTTTCATTTCTTTTCCTCTCTTTTTCTGGCCATTTCACCATCCAGTCAATTTAAAACTAGCTCCCACCTCTCTCTCCAACCCAACCATCCATGATACCTGGATAAATAATATTATTTCCCAGTTTGTTTTCAGTTGTGAAGCAGGGTCAAAACATTATCTGCATTTCTCCTGACAGAAGCTGCCATACCTGCGAGATTCTCTACACTTTCAGACGCTGGAGAATTTTATTATCGATCTCTAGAACTCATCGCTCTTTGATTTATTTCACCATTAATGTTGTTGTTTCACGGGATGCCAGCATTACGGGCAAGGGCAGCATTTCTTCTCCATCACTAATTGTCCTTGACCACGCGGCTATTTGTCAAGACAAAATGGAGCCAACAATGTTGCTGTGAGTCTGAAGTCACACTGAGCTCAGATTGGGTAATAATGTTAAGTTTCTTTAACAAAGACTATCAGTAAAATGATAAAAATAAATCTTAACGGTTTCTGGTTTCCATTAGTGAAATTAGGTTTTATTCCAATTTTTGTCATTCGAATTTAAGCTCTGACATCGACTGTGGTAGGACGTTAAACACTGCCTTGGAGTCACAGCCCGTACCTCTGAATTACCCGTCTAGTTACATAAACACTCTGATACAGAGTCCTTATTGCCTAGTCCGTATTCCCTAGTTCCTGCCAGAGAGAGATGGCGGAGAAATCAGTTTAACTACCAACAATAAAAAGGATTTTGGGGAAAAAAGCGAAAGAGAGATTGAGAGACAATTTCCTGTAAGATCACAGGTTTCAGAATGCTGAAATAAAGGCATTTCAACAGTATCCTACAACATGAGCCAGTTTTCCCAGGATGATAGGTGAAGGGGATATTGGCGTCAATAAAGATGAGGAAGAGTTTTAGATGAACATTTATTCTGCAACTTTTCAACAGAGTGTGGGGTCAGCAGAGTCTTTGACTCATTGGGCTGAATCTAACAATAGTTTGTCTCAGTGACATTTTTATTGAGTGTGACAAAGGAATTATCTGTACGAGACTGAACTAGTTTCATGGTGCTATCTTATCGAACTCACCATATTAACTACCCACTCAATCTCATAGTGTTCCTCACATTCAATGCCACCCCAATTCTCCAACCCAACATGGCTGAAGGGACTCACCATTGCACTGATGCCCCTGGCTATTCTACGATCACTGACACTGGTGCCATCTTTCAAAGGCCAATGGGCACACTGTTGTACTTCCTCAGTTTGAAACCACCTTGCACAGTTGACCCCGAGCATGGTAGGTAAGTGGAGCTAACACCACTTTCATCACAGGCACAGAGGTCCTAGTGGATGGGCTAGTACAGTGGGGTCCATTCTCTTCCCAGAGGAGGCCTCACCACCAGCTCCACCGAGCATGGTCTGAGCTCACCACGCAGCTCAGTGCAGTATCTGCAGACACACACACACACACACACACTTTGAATATGAAATTTTCCAGATAATGTTCCAAAGAATACCCATTTTCAGGTATAGGAACTTTCAGTCATTCAACCCCCTGGTTTCCTGCAAAAATATACACTTATTTTATATCCAATCACAGTTAGTAATTCTGGCTATTTCACTTCATCTCACTTTATTGTATTCAGCCAAACACTGCTTCTCTATACTTGTCGCGTTATGAAATACAATTTTGAGCAGAGAACATTTTATCCTCAGCTGTAATCTTGACCGTTATCTGAATTCTACCTTTTTCCTTGTTATGAAAGTTTCTCTTGCCCTTTGCCTGTGCCTGTTTCTGTCTGTAACAGTTACACTGTCTCCCAATCAGTTGGCTGGACGGCTGGTTTGTGATGCAACAGCGCAGGTTAAGTTCCCCACACTGACTTGGGTACCATGAAGGGGACGCTCTCTCAACAATGGGCAATCGAGCATGGCAAACCCACTCTATGCTGTACATCTTTGTACTCTGGGAGGAAACTGGAGCATTGGGAGTGAACCCACACGGATGCATGGGGAATGTTCAAACTCATCTGAGGTTGGAATTGAAACCAGCTCCTTGGTGATGTGCGGCCACACTGCTAACCACATATCCATCATACTCCTCAGTTAGTTCTGTTAATTACTTGTAGCTGACTGAAGAAATCCAACTGGCTTGTTCTGATAACTGAACCTGGCCCAGTATTAGACCTTTATCATCGGCCATATCACCAACCCGGTTACATTTAAAATTTGTTTTGAGCAGTGCAGGAGTGGGACTAGAAATGGAAACAGTGACACCCTCCAACCTCAGTCAGAACCGGACTGAGGAAAAATTCACAAAGTGGGAATTCATTCAAGTGGGAATTCTCTCGCCCAGAAGATTGGGAGGGCTGAATCTTTATATTATATCGAAGCTGACTTTGTCTGATTTTCCATAGACAGGTGAATCAGGGATCATTGTGAAATCAGAGAAAAGTGCAGCTGGGAACACAATGAGATGAACCATGATCTTATTGACTGGTGGAATAGTGTCAAAGTTCCGAATGGCCCAGTCGTGTCCGTTCCATTCAGCCCTTCGGTCCTGCTGTGCAGGAGCAGATTGAGGGCACTCCAATGGTTTGGTGTTGTTTGGCAAACGTATTGGAAAATCCAGGCTAGGTCAGGCAGTGACTCCCCTCCTCCAATCCCTCTTTACAGGCTTCCCCTCTCTGTAACTTCTGCTCCTGATGTAGGTCATGTTACAGGCCCAGATTCGCATTGAATACAGCCCCCATGCCACACATTGGGAAGTGAACAAAACGAAAAGTGCACAAGTTCATTGTCTCTGAAACGACATAAGGCTGGCATCACTGACACGACTGACGTCTTAATCATGATCAGGGAGAAAAACAGAGGAAAGAACATTCACTTCAAACATAGAAGATGTTATAATGGGAAAGAAAATGATTCCGATTAATATGTTAAAGTAACGTAACAAATTGGAGGCATGACATCAGGGAGAAACCCTCAGCAGAATGTTTGATAAAAAATGCCTTCTGAAAATCGAAATATGCCATTTCTGTGTGGCAATCAACAAGTTCAAATCGTTCTGAAGTTTGTCAAATATGAACACTCTGTCAGACTCTGTCAGTGCATTCTGATTCTCTCCAATGTTGCTGTTAATTTTGTAATATCCAATAGCAGACCCTATATAATAAATTACATCAGTTTCCTTACAGATGTCAAGTTAATCGGTCTGCAGTTCTCCACACTATCTCTTCTTCCCTTTGCAGTTACTTGAATCCCTCCCATCCATCTACAATGCATGGAACACATTTACTAACTTCCAGCCTCTGCAGAATGTACAGGGAAATAAAAAAGTCATCGACAGCACAATTAATGCGTCTATTGCTGATTTATTTCTAATATTTTGATACGAAGTACAACTGGCTCATCAGACTTATCAATGCTCAATCCAGCTACAATACTACTATGCTGGCCTTCAACTACTACCTTGTTACTGATATGAATTGAGTTTATGTCTTTAGTTCCACAAGTTCCATGTGATCACTTAGTATTTCTCAGCGACTTTCCTCCGTGATGACAGATGCAAAGTAACTGGCTGCTTTCTTCGTCATTTCCCTGTTCTCCACAATAACCTCTCCTCTCCCAATTACAAAATTCCACATTTGACCTTGCTTTTATTTTGTTTTCTATGCAATACAGATTGTTGATTTATGTAGTCTTTGTGTTCTTCTTTCACAGAATCATTAAAAGCCCACAGTAAGGAAAAGGCCCTTGGGCCCAACAAGTCCATCCTGCCCCTCCGAAGAATAACCACCCAGACCCATTCCCGTCCGATTCTACATTTTCTGACTGATGCAGCAAATCTACACATCGCTGAACACTTTGGGCAAATAAGCATGTCCAATTCACCTAACGTGTAAATCTTTGGAATGTGGGAGGAAACCGGAGCATCCGGAGGAAACCCACGAAGACAGGGGGAGAATATGCAAACTCCACGCAAACAAATTTCTGAGAATTTTCCGGTTTCCACCATGTCTAAAATTCTTCTGAAATCACTTCCTACGATTAATATAATCTTTAATTTATCACGTTAGCATTCATTAAGTCACTTGCCCTTTCCTTGGTGATTCTATCTTAAAGAAATAGACATTTTATTTCAGACATTGCAGTATTTCTGCAGAGCTTCTGGTCTTGACCAGGTGTATCCAAGAACACAGCAAAAGACGAGAGAAGATATTGCAGGGGTCCTGGCTTGATCTTTTTGCATCATCACTGGCTACGGTGGAGGTCCTGGAAGACTAGAGGGTAGAGAACGCTGTGCCCTTGTTCAAGGAGGGCTGCGAAGAAGAACCTGCAAACTATAGACCAGTTAGCTTAACAACTGTAATAAGTTGAGAAGGTTCTGAGAGATAACATATACATGCATTTGAAAAGACACGGATTCATAAGGAGCAGTCAGCGCTGCTTTGTGCATAGGATATCATGGCTCACAATTCTTTAAGGTTCTTTTGAGGAAGTGACCTGGAATGTTGATGAGGTTGGGGTGGTAGACATAGTCTATCTAGATTTCAGAAAGGCCTTTGATAAGGTTCCACATGATAGGCTGCTCTGAAAGATTCGATAGTATGGAATCCATGGGACTCTGGCAAATTGGATATTCAATTGGCTTGATGGTAGAAAGCAGAGGCTAATACTGGAAGGATGCTTGTTGGACTTGAGGCCTGTGACTAGTGGAGTGTCTCAGGGGTTGGTGCTGGGCCTATTCCTGTTTGTTATCTATATCACTGATTTGGATGAGAATGTGCAAAGCATGATTAGTAATTAGGCTGATGACAATAAAATAGGCAGGAGTGTGAACAGTGAGGTTATCAGAAATTGCAGCAGGACCTTTATCAGCTTGGGAAGTGGGCCGAGAATTGGCAAATGGAGATTAACATGTGGGATGTTGCTTTTTGAAAAGTCAAATCCAAGTTGGAAAATCGTGGTGAATGTTAGACCCTGAAGAATTGTAGTGGAACAGGGGAACCTTGGTGCACACATCCGTGGTTCTCTGAAAGTAGTTGCACGTAGACAGGGCAGTGAAAAAAGCTTTTGGCACACTGGCCTTCATCAGTCAGGGCATTGAGTATAGACGTTCTAGAGTGATATTGCAATTGGACAGGACGCTGGTGAGACATGCACTTAGAATATTGTGTTTGGTTTTGTTCACTTGCCATAGGAAGGATGTGATTAAATTGGAAAGAGGACAGAAGAAATTTACAAGGATGTTTCCAGTACTCAATGGTCTGAGTTGTAGGGAGAGTTTGGACAGGAATCTTTCTTTAAGTGGAAGAAACTGAGGGGAAATCGTATAGATATGTATAAGATCATGAGATGCGTCAATAAGGTGAATGCACTCATTCTTTTTCCCAGTTTTGGGAATCAAAGACGAGAGGACATCAGGTTAGAGGTGAAAGAATAAAAATGATCCTGAGCACCAAGTTTATTATGCAGAGGTTAGTAGACATATGGAATTAGCAGACAGCAGTTTGATTGAGGCACGTACATTAACAACATTCAAAAGGCTTTTAGACAAATACGAGGTTAGGAAGAAGAATAAGGGGCAAGGGCAGGGAAATGAAATTAGCATGGATGGATATTTTGGTCGGCACGGACCACTTTGGTCCAAAGGGCCTGTATCCAAGCTGCAGGACTCCATGATTCTAATATTCTAACAACCATTTCGTGTCTACCACTCCGTGTTCAAACATTCGAGATTGTATGCAGGCGCCGTGTAAAATGCAGTATATTAACCTCTGTAGTCCGCAGAGCAAGGTTATTAATGAGTCCTTCTCACCACACAAAACCAAATCCAAAATAACCTGCTCTCTTGTTTGAGTCACAACATACTCTTCAACCAACATGTTCTACGCTTATGGAATTTACTTTTCACAACATTGGCAGTCACTTAGTTAACGCAGTTTAGATGCAATTTGAGATCATGCAATAATACAATATTTGCATCTCTAATTTACAGAGCATATAATGGACAGAATTTGCCCGAGAGCAAATAATACACGAATACACTAATGCTTGCTTCTCCTTCCTATTTCAATGATCCACCCAAACTGATCCTGTGGAATCTGAGGGACTTGGTCTGTGGCGTTATTAGTGATAGTCGTGAACAAGCCATTCTGGGAGGGTCACCTCGACGCTGGCATGATCTGAAGAAATGACCAGCATCACAGGACAAGCATCAATATCCTCCCCACTCTGCCAGGTTAACTTTCACCGTACTCTCTCTGCGCCCTCACACTCATTACCTGTTATAGCACCTACCCCCTAACAAGGCTCATACCTTATCTCCAAATAAGGCTCAGGCACTACCACTCTCACTATTGAATTCAGCACCTACCACCACCCACTCCTCCCCACCCGCGCACTCTCTCCCTCCACTATACTCCCAATACTAATAACACTGCATGGATACAACACTGTGGACTGACTCCTTCCGGACACCTCACCATTTCCCCTCCCCCTCCACCTACACCAGAATTAACAGCATGGACACACACTCCCACCACCACTCGCTCCCCCGCTTTCTCCCATTCCCACAGAAACGGGCTGTAATAGGAGAGAAAGGGCCAAGCCAGATGGTGGAGCACCCGATATCTGATCCGCCTCCACCTCCCCCCCCTCCAACCATGTGGGGAGGACACTGGTATGAGCCTGAGAGGACCGGGACATGTCGTATGGAGATTCCTCGACATCCATGTCCCTACAACTGAGTAAAAAAAACAATGTTCAGTGAAGGGCTATTCGCACTTTAACCATTCTGTCTGTTCTCACAATTTTCTCCCTCCCAAAACAACATATATCTCATTGCAGAGCGATACAGACACAAAAATATTCAGAGACATATGTAAATACGCTAATATACTGTCACTCACCGTACATACACGGAGATAGAACCGCACACAGGTATTGGCATACGGAGACATCGACCGTCGCACACAAATAGACACAAGCACAAGTAAAACGTACAGGCTAATACACAGATGACCCGATGTCAGCACATAAATACACAAACACACAGGCACATGAACAAACACACACAAGTGCACATACGGACCCACAGAGACACAGACACTAGTGCTTATAAGACAGAGATAGATAGGTTTTTGATGAATAAGCATGTCAAGAGTTACAAAGCGTAGTCAGGAGAATGATGTTGAGAAATCTCTAATCTCTCTAGCATTCAGAGTCGATGGGCCGAATGTCCTAATTCTGCATTTTTAATGCTCGTGTGGTATCATGCTATCAGTTATTCCCTTCCTGGGACAGGAGCAGGGAATGAGTTTAATACATACTTGATTGAAAAGGGTCAGTGGTCCTATTGGACAGGTTTAGAGGGCTGAATGGTTTATGTCTATGCCTAATTATTATGTCCTTGTATTTCAAAAAAGGTGGCGATTTCATGTTAGGTTAATACAGTTTAAAATAACAGGTTCCACAATGAAATAAGATCGCCCCTTTCACTTTAGTGTTGTATTATCTGTAGGGTCCTCATCCTCAGGGAGCAGTGAAGACTCGGTTTTTGAAGATATTCAAGGCTGAGCTCGACTGATCTTTGCTGGACAGGAGAGTCAATATTTATTGGGAACAGACAGGAGACGGATGGTCAAACACAATCGGATCAGTCAGGAGCATTCTGACTGGTGGCGCCGAATGGACAACTGCTGTCCCTACCCCATGCGTTGTTCCTTTAATCCACCCTCGAGGCTGTTACAGATACATGCTGCTGTCCCTACGTCATGTGTTGTTCTCGTAATCCACGCTCGATACTGTTACAGAAATATCCTGCTGCCCCTACCCCATGCATCGTTCCCTCAATCCACCCTCGAGGCTGTTAGAAAGATATACTGCTGCCCCTACCCCATGCATCGTTCCCTCAATCCACCGTCGAGTCTGTTACAGATACATGCTACTGTCCTTACAACATGTGTTGTTCTCATAATCCACGCTCGATGCTGTTGCAGAGACATACTGCTGCCCCTACCACATGTGTCGTTCCCTCAAACCACCCTTCGATGCGGTTACAGAAATATACTGCTGGCCCGACCCAATGTGTTGTTCCCTCAATCCACCTCGATGCTGTTACAGGGAAATATTGCTGCCACTACCCTATGTATTGTGCCCTCCATCCACCCGTTGAAGCTGTGACAAAGATAGGGGGCACCTCATTTAGCCAGTCATTATCGTTACCATGAGACTGGAGGAGTATATTCTGCCTATTTAATAAGTTACAGAGGAAAATAGAAGTAATCATTTTAGCTCATTGAGTACATTTTACTGCACAGGACGCCATGTAAACATCTGAGCTGTTACACAGGAAGCTATTGCTAACAGGAAATAGAGAGTAGCGATAAATGCTTATTTTCACATTACAAAGCTGCAACTGGTGGAGTGCCTGACAGATCACTATGGGATCATCAACGATCAGTACCTGGACCAAAGATCTGGAGGAAGGGTCTGAATATATTAAAGCCCAATTAGCTTAAACACCAAGCTGGTCATCCAGTATGTCATCAAATGGAGGTCGTGTGTGATCAATGTGATATAGGCAAAAGGAGATTAGTGAGCAAACCTTCACCAGATATAGCATAATGTGAGTTGTCTATTTTGGATGGAAGGATAAGATAATGGTAAACAATTTAAGTGGAGAGAGATTGCAGAACTCTGAGACACAGACGGTATGTTTCTATAGGTATGTTAGCAATAAAAGAATGACCAGGGAAGGAATAGGTCCAATCAAGGATAGTAATGGGAAGTTGCGTGTGGAGGCTGAAGAGATTGGGGAGGCACTGAATGAATACTTTTCGTCAGTATTCACTCAGGAACAGGACATTGTTGTCGATATGAATACTGAGGCACGAATAAGTAGAATGGATGGCTTTGGGATATGTAGAGAAGAGGTGTTGGAAATTCAGGCAAGGGTGAAAATAGATAAGTCCCCTGGGCCTGATGGCATTTATCCTAGGATTCTCTGAGAAGCAAGGGAGGAGATTGCAGAGCCATTGGCCTTGATTTTTGTGTCCTCTTTGTCTACATGAGTAGTGCCAGAGGACTGGAGGCTAGCAAACGTGGTTCCCTTGTTCAAGAAGGGGAGTAGGGATAATCCTAGTAACTATAGGCCAGTGAGTCTCACTTCTGTTGTGGGCAAAGTCTTAGAGAGAATTGTAAGGGATAGGATTTATGCACATCTGGATAAGAATGATGTGATCAAGGATAGTCAGCATGGTTTTGTGAAGGGCAGGTCGTGCCTCACAAACCTTATGGAATTCTTTGAGAAGGTGACTAAGGAGGTAGATGAGGGGAAAGCGGTAGATGTGGTATATATGGATTTTAGTAAGGCGTTTGATAAGGTCCCCCATGGTAGGCTACTGCAGAAAATACAGAGATATGGCATTGAGGGTGAGTTGGAGGTTTGGATTAGGAATTGGCTGGCTGGAAGAAGACAGAGGGTAGTAGTTGATGGCAAAGGTTCATCTTGGAGTGCCGTCACTAGCGGTGTTCCGCAAGGATCAGTTTTGGGACCATTGCTGTTTGTCATTTTTATAAATGACCTGGAGGAGGGGTTAGAAGGTTGGGTGAGCAAGTTTGCGGATGATACGAAAGTCGGAGGAGTTGTAGACAGTGAGGAAGGATGTGCCAGGTTACAGCGGGATATAGAGCAGCTGCAGAGCTGGGCAGAAAGGTGGCAAATGGAGTTCAATGTAGCTAAGTGTGAGGTGATTCACTTTGGTAAGAGTAATAAAAAGATGGGGTACTGGGCTAATGGTCGGATACTTGGTAGTGTGGAAGAGCAGAGGGATCTTGGTGTCCATGTACACAGATCTCTGAAAGTTGCCACCCAGGTAAATAGTGCAGTGAAGAAGGCATATGGCGTACTGGCTTTTATTGGTAGAGGAATTGAGTTCCGGAGTCCTGAGGTCATGCTGCAGTTGTATAAGACTCTGGTGCGGCCGCATCTGGAATATTGTGTGCAGTTTTGGTCGCCATACTATAGGAAGGATGTGGAGGCACTGGAACGGGTGCAGAGGAAGTTTACCAGGATGTTGCCTGGTATGGTAGAAAGATCCTATGAGGAAAGGCTGAGGCACTTGGGGTTGTTTTCATTGGAGAAAAGAAGGTTTAGGGGTGACTTGATAGAGGTGTACAAGATGATTAGGGGGTTAGATAGGGTTGACAGTGAGAACCTTTTTCCATGTATGGAGTCAGCTATTACAAGGGGGAATAGCTTTAAATTAAGGGGGGGGGGTAGATATAGGATTGATGTTAGGGGTAGGTTCTTCACTCAGCGAGTCGTAAGTTCATGGAATGCCCTGCTAGTAGCAGTAGTGGACTCTCCCTCTTTATGGGTATTTAAGCGGGCATTGGATAGGTTTATGGAGGATAGTGGGTTAGTGTAGGTTAGGTGGGCTTTGATCGGCGCAACATCGAGGGCCGAAGGGCCTGTACTGCGCTGTATTCTTCTATGTTCTATGTTCTATGTATGCATGATCCTGCTACACGAATCAGATGTAGTTAGTCTGCACTTGCTGTAAGTGATTTGGAAGCTAAGTGGAATGATTGTGCTTCTGGCAAAGGGTACCAGGTTTAATGACGAATGTTTTATTGCATCTGTACCGGTAAAAGTGAGGAGTGCAGATGCTGGAGATCAGAGTCGAACAGTGTGAGGCTGGAAAAGCACAGACAATCAGGCAGCGTCCGAGGAGCAGGAAAATTGGCGTCACGTGTATAAGTCTTTCATCAGGAATATGCCCGAAACATCGAGTCTCCTGTTCGTTGGGTGTGCCTGACCTGTTGTGGTTTTCCAGCATCACATTTTTCGAGTCGACATCTGTACAGGGCGTTGCTAAGACCACATCTGGTACATTATATGCAGTTTTGATCACTTAACCTAAAAAAAGTTCTTGAAGCTTATGAACAATGTTTTGTTCACACTTTTCTGGAATGAAGGCCTTTTGTTTTGAAACATTATCAATTTTGGTCTTAGATGAGAAATCCTTTAGAAGCATACACAATTGTGAGAAAAATCAGCGGGATGCACATTTTCTCTTCTCAGGGAGACAAAAACTATGGAATAAATTTTAAGAATAAAATGCATTGACTTTAGCACAGATATTATGAAAACATCAGTCGATTTTTAAAAATTAAGCATATGAATACCAACAAATCATCAAATTATAAATCAGGAATTTTCTTTTTTGCAAATGAAAGGCACTGCGTATAACAACAGCAATGATGCATTTGCATATCGTCCATTATGATCCATTCCAGAGAATGTTCACGATGGGTGCACACGGCCCAGTTTGGTGTTCAGTTGACATGATTGCATGTTTCAACACAGAGAGGGAGAACAATGTTCCCTGCCTGAGAAGCAGCAGCCGACTGATCCCTCTCTCTTCTTTTGTTCCAACTGGCAACAGTAAATCTCTGACTCACCTCTACCTGATGAGTCGTGGAATATTCCTGATGAGAGGTTCATTGGAATCTCTCTACCGTCTGAAGCAAAGGGAATTCAGCTAAATCCAACTATTCTGGGGAGAAATCACATCACAAGTAGCTTGCCTGAGCAGAATGGGCGGCTCGGCGGCTCAGTGGCCAGCACAGCTACCTCCCAGCACCAAGGTCCTAGGTTTGATTCCAACCTCGGGCGACTGTCTGTGTGGAGTTTGCGTATTCTCCTCGTGTCTGTGTGGATTCCCTCCGGGTGCTCCGGTTTATTCCCACTGGTCACCTGCAGGTCAGGTGAATTAGCCATGCTAAATTGCCGATAGTGTTCGGTGCATTAGCCAGAGGGAAATGGGACTGGATCAGTTAATCTTGGGAGGGTCGGTGTGCACTTGTTGAGCTGAAGGGCCTGTTTCCACACTGTAAGGAATCTAAACTAATGACTTCAGAGGACCAAATAACATTTGGGACAGTCTATCATCTATCCAGTTGTTATGAGTTCAACTATTATGAAACTCTGGAAAGCTTTCATTTTTCTGTTTGTCATAAGATCTCTGTGTGTGTGTTTCACATTATTCTAGAAGATGAGCCAGGCTGAAATTTATATCATTAGCCATATCACTAAATTTTGAAATTTGTTGTAAAAAGTGGAGCAGCGTGTCAGCAAAATGAAACACTGACCCTGCAATATTGATTGGACCACAAATAACAAATTCTAAAAGGGCTGTTCAAGTGGGAGTTTCCTTCCCCAGAAGTTTGTGGTGCCTGGATGTTTACATTTATTCAAAGTTTGTCTGTTAAATATTTGATAGACAAGTGAATGTAGGAAAATGGTGCATGTGCAGACGAAGTACTGCTGAGACCACAATCAGATCAGCTACGATCTTAGTGCGTGGCAGAGCAAAGACAAAGTGCCTAATGGCCCACTCCTACTCCTCAGTCCGATGTTCCTATATTCCATTCAGCCCCTCACAGCTCCTGCACAGGAGTAGACAGAGGCCAATTGCTCGAAATACCTGGTCCACAGTAATACTGGATCTGCTACTGTCCCTCACAATTGTCACACAAAGTTTGGCGTGGGTTGAAAAATGTTTATTTAAAACCCAGGCTGGGCTCAAAAGACGCCTCTTGTCTATTAATAGAGTGTCTCCTCTCTGCAACTTGTGCTTCATTTGTTGGTCATGGTGCAGATCCAGATTCACTGTGAATAGAGTCCCCATACCTCAACCAGAGATGACTCATAAAATGCTTTGCTCTCTGTAACTGTAACATCCAATAACGGAATGTTCAGGAAAATTACAACCATTAACCTCCGAATTACAGAATATGAGAGCATAAGAAACAGGATCGGATGGTAATTCGGATGGTCAGGCCTGCTGTGCCATTGTATAAGATTATGGATGATCCAATGTTGTTATCAACTCTGCCATCTTTCCCAATTTTTCACATCCCTCAATTCCATGGCAGGTCGAAAACCCACCTACCTCATCTGTAAATTCTTTCGGTGATATCGCTCCCCGAACTCTCTTTACCACATAATTTCTGACATTCACCATACTCTGTAAGAAGGTTAGACGCCCCAAACATACACAATAACCTATTTGTATGTTCAAAAGAGTGAACACAGCAGCTCACGTAAGAGTGACAGACACTGATATCAAGGCAGGAGTTGACTCAGGATGGAATCAAGAAACGTTGACTAAATTAAATGTAATAGGAATCAGTCACAATCTCTCCACTGGGGGTCAGAGGAAGATGTTCATGGTTGTGGACATCAATCCTTTCAGTCCCGGGACATCCCTACACGAGATCCACAGGGTAGCTTCCTCGACACAATCATCTTCAGCTGCGTCATCAATGTCCTTCCCCATCATTACATCAGAAATGGGGATGATCACTGAAGATCACACAATGTTCAGAATATTTTCCCCCCTCAGCTCCTGAAGCAGTCTGTGTCCATGTGCACCAAGGCCCGGACAGCATTCCAGTTTGTGCTGTTAAAGTGTTGGTAAGATTTATGTAATAGTAGGGCCAGACATTGCACATTTCCATATTTAAAAGCGGAGCTTATTCAGCATCTCAAGCTGGTTACACATGAATATGAGCTAGCATTCAGCCCATCAAATCTACTGAACAGGAAGAGTGCAATACATTCAATACTCCTGCCTGTTACATAGGAAAAGGAGGGGTCTGGTCAGCACATAGAACTGTTAAACAGGAACAGGTGGAGCCAAAACAGTCTCTCGAAACTGTTCCACCGGACCAGGAAGAGGCCATTCAGACTTGCAAAGGCTTATACATGAACAGGAGGATGTCACTGATGCTCCAACATGACAATTCACAGGAGTAGATCTTGATGTTTATCGTGGCTCCGTTGTCTGTGGAACAAATGCTACTTTAACGTGGTTTGCTGGCAGTGAGGAGGGAAGCGAGATGTTTTCTGTCAAGTCTCAAGGAGACATCTTCCGTCTCTGAAACGGCAGACCCATGTTCTCCGTGGGGATCAGAAGCTGGTGGGAATAGTTAACTGTTTTAGATTGAAGGTATTGTGGCTGATGTTGGGATTATGAATAACATGACATTCAGTGCAGGATCACTCAACAAATGCACTGCATGAATATGTGGAGTTTTTATTCAAAGTCTGGATTTTCTGCTCTCTCATTGATATGGGGAGTGGGGGTGGTTGGGGGAAATGTTTTCAGAGGTACTAAAAGTATCTAGAATTTAATAAAGTTAGTAAAAAAGGCAGTGGGATCTATCACCGTATTAATGTGTGGTCAGAACATCATGTGTGATTGTCCATTCCCCCTGAAATTTCAATGCAATCCCATGTTATTCTCTCACAGTGCGACAGATTAATCTTCACTTACTCCTCATGGTACCATCATCCCAGGGATTATTTTGGTGGAACTCCTTTGAACTCTCTCTGTGGTAAGGAGATCATTCCTTATAAAGGAGAGAAAATCTGTGGACAATGCCCCAAATACTGCCTCAACAAATCTCTCAGGGATGATCACATTAATTACTCTCCCTCACTTCACCGTCTCCATTTCTTTCTCATGGTGTAAAAAGCATCATTCTCTATATATTGCCACTGATGCCAAATTTGCATCTTCCTTACATCTGTATGTCAGTGTCAATAAAACCAGCACCAGAAGTGCCAATCGAGATGGAAATCACTCTCGGGAACAGACTCAATGAGATGGAATACACCTAAAATAAGGAATAGTCGACTACCTGATGGAAATGAGCAGTAGAAATATGGGAAACAGGAAGTAGGAGGGAGTTATCTTTCATTTTCTTCTTTTTCACGAGGCATATGAAGCCCTGGTCAGACCAGCATGTTATCCCTATCTTGAACTGAGTGACTGGTTCAGCTGTTCAATTGGACAGTAAAAAGTAAACCACATTGCTGTGGGTTTGCAGTTACACGGAGACCTGACCAAGGAAGGATAACCCATTGCCTTCTCGAAAGGACATGACAGAAGCAGATGGGCTTCTGTTTATTACAGATAATGATGGTTTCTTTTAAATTCCATCAACTTGCTTCATGAGACATCAACAGATCATTATTCTGTGCCTCTACATGAAGCGTCAATGACTTGAGCACCACGCACTATCTTCCTGTCTGACAGATTCTGTGGAGAGAACAAGTTAAACATCTCAAGTACAATTCTTTTCGCATGGACATGTGGTTAGAAGGGACTTGAAACAGATGAATCCAAATTTCATACTGGCACAAATAAAGAAGTTTATTCAGAAGTTGTACTGAGGCTGACGATTAGACCGGGACATCATAATGGTGGTACTGGGCAGGATTGGTGAGTGGGGAGGATATGGAAATGTAGATCTGTGCAGGGCTAGAAGGATTATGGAGTTTGAGAACAGTCTGATTCCTTCTCGCATATCAGTGAGCAATTTATAAATAGTTATTTGCTTTGTAGAATTTATCAGGAAAGGAAGTTTTGATTGCAAGTGAAGACACTGATTTCCCCTTTTCCAAAATTTACCTAACATGAGCAGAAACACAGTTCAGCCCGGTTTTATAGACAAAGAGAATGACTTACTAGGAACACCAACTATACCATTACCTCTGATTCTATCTTCTCCCTCTCAAATTGCAGAATAAATTCAGTCATATTGTGATTACTGCTTCCTTCGTGTTCCTTCACTTTAAGTTCTCTTAAATAGTCTGCCTCATTGCACAACACTAAACCCAGTATTGCCTATTCCTAAGTGGGATCCACTACTAACTGCTCCAAAAAGCCCTATTGAAGATACCCCACAAATTATTTTTCTTGCAAACCACTACCACCCTCATTTTCCCAATCCCTCTGTGTATTGAAGTCTCCCATGACTACTGTACTTTGCCTTTTCTATGCATGTTTTCTATCTTCTGGTGTATATTGTGCCGCAGCTCCTGACTACTTTTGGAATCCTGAACATAACGCCATCTATGTTTCTTTATTCAACCTTTTGGGATACTCTATTCGACCCACACTGATTTTGTGCCATTTGACCCTACTTTATGTCATTCAGTCAGAACGTTATACAGTCATGGAGATGTACAGCATGGAAACAGATCCTTCAGTCCAACTCGTCCATGCCGACCAGGTTACCCAACCTAATCTAGTCCCATTTGCCAGCACTTGACCTATATCTTTCGTACCCCTTCGATTTACATACCCATCCAGATGCCTTTTAAAAATACGAATGGGACCAGTGTCCATCACTTCCTCCCACAGTTGTTTCCATACACACACCAGCCTGTGCATGAAAAAACTCATCCACGGGTTCAATCAATAAGCACATCGACCTGGACCCAATATACCGGCCATTGCAATGGACAGCTGGAACTGACAACCGGAAGCGGCAGATTCAAACCACTATAAATGACGGAGGAAAGATCACAGAAGCGCTTCACAGGAGGATGAGGATGTCACCTAGACAGGGGACGAAACATCTGCAACACAAATTCCCAGCTCGGCGAACAGAACCACAACAACGAACACACGATCTACAAATCTTCTCACAAACTTTGAATATTCACTGTGACCAGGATTGAGAGTCCTGAAGGTTGTGCTGCCGACATGGTGCTTGCTTTTGGGATATGTCATCTGGGGTGCAGACGAACTTGGAGTGGGAGTGGAATGAGTCAGTGGCTAGGGTTCGTGTAGGTACCAATGGCTGGACAAGCAAATGACAATGCGAAGAGGACGGTAAATACAGAACTGAACTGTTATATCGGAATGCAAGGAAGAAATAATATAAATAAGCTTGTGACACATACACAAATTAGCAGAAATGACGTAGAGGGCATCACAGTGACATCACTGAAAGAGGATCAGGAGTGGGAGCTGAATATTTAAGTGTATTCATTCTGTCGAAATGATAGGAATGTGGGAGAGAGACAGATTTGTCTCATTCGTAAGAAATGGAATTGAATCAATTAGAAGAAATGAAATAATCTCAGATGGTGTAGAATCTGTGTTGGTAGAACTGGGGAATCAAAAAGCTGAAACAAATGCTGTTGCAGCTATATATAGGCCGCCAAATAGTAGTCAGGAGCTGGGGTGCAAGATACACAGGAGATAGAAAGATCTGTAGGAAAGGCAATGTTACAGTGATCATGTGGGATTTCATTATGCAGGTGGACTGGGAATTCGGTTTATTAGTGGTTTGTAGGAAAAGGCATTTGTGGAATGTCTATGAGATGGTTTTTGTAGCAGCTTGAACAAGCAGACTAGATGAGGGGAGCTTTGGATAAAAGAAATCATAGGAGGCAGTGATCATAATATGATTGAACTTACTCTGCAATTTCAGGTGGAGAAGTTAGAGTCAGAGGTAATGGTATTACAGCTGAATAAAGGCAATTACAGAGGCATGAGAGAGGACCTGGTAGAATTAACTGGGATACAGGCCCAGAAGGAAAGAACGTGGACAAGCAATGACAGGAGATTTTTGGAGTAATTCAGGATGCACCAGACATTTATCTTAAGGAAAATGAGGCATGATAGAGAGAGGAGAAGGCAACCAGAGCTGACGAGGGAAGTCAGGGACAGCATAGAAGCAAATGAGAACGCATATAATGTAGCGAGTGGCTGTTTGGGAAACCAGAGGATTGGGAAGCTTACAAAGACAAAACGGAGGGCAAACAAAATAAAATAAGGAGGGAGATTATTAAATATGGGGGTAAGCTAGCCACTAGCATAAAGGAAGTCTGTAAGAGCTTCTTTCAATATATAAAGTAAAAAAGAGATGCAAAAGTAGGCATTGAACTGCTGGAAAATGATACTAGAGAGGTAGTAGTGGTGAACAAGAATAGGCCGAGGAACTGAAACATTTGGTCACGGTGCAAGATACGAGTAAATCCTTAACATTCAAGACAGTGAGGGGCCATAGCTGAGTATGCTGGCCACCACCATGGAGAGCGTGCTAGAAAAAACTGAATGACGAGCAAGTGGTTGATTATCCTGGACCGGATGGACTACATCCCAGAGATATAAGGAAGATAGCTGCAGAAGGTGTGGGGGACAGTGGTGATCTTTCAGGAATCACTAGAGTAATGAACGATCCCAGAGCACTGGACACCCTCTCACGTGACACCCCATTGTAACAAGGGAGTGAGGAAAAAGACAAAAAATATCCACAATTAATAGCTTAACTTCGGTCTTGGATATGATCCTGGAATCCATTGTGAAGGATGAGATTTCTGAATATTTGGAAGTGTTTGGTAAAATCGGACAAAATCTATTCATCAAGGGAAGGTCATGACTGACAAATCTGTTGGAATTATTTAAAGAGGAAATGAGCAGGCTAGACCAAGCACAGCCAACGGATGTTATCCACCTGGATTTCAAGAAGGCCTTTGACAAGGTGTCACACAGGAGATGACTGAGTGTGATAAGGGCCCGTAGTGTTAGAGGTAAGGTAGCGGCATGAAATACTTGCGTGCCAAATAACATAAACAGCAAGAGACAGACAGAACTGAACTATCCCACAATGAATGCATCAGATTTAAACAATGCAGTCCTCCTAGTCCGATCATGGATTGTGTTGGATAATTAAACAACTCACTGGAGTCGCCACAAATATTGCCATCTTCAATGATGGAAGAGCCCAGCACATCAGTGCAAAAGGTAAGGCGGAAGCTTTCCCAGAAATCTTCATTCAGAAGTTTCGAGTGAATTGTCCATTTCGGCCTTCTCCCGTGGTCCCCATCATTACAGATAGCAGTCTTCAGCAAATTCGATTGACTGATATCAAGAAACGATTGAAGGTGCAGGGTCATGCAAAGGCTATAATCCCTGATAACCTGCCGGCAATAGTCCTGAAGACTTGTGCGCCAGAACTTCCCGCTTCCTGAGACAAGCTGTTCCAGTACAGTTACAAACTGACAATGGGAAAAAAAACTGTTCAAGTATGTTTTGTACATAAAACCCAGGACAAATTCAACCCGACCCAATGCCACCTCATCAATGTACTCTCCATCATCAGTAAAGTGATGGAAGTTGTCATCAATCGTGTTATCAAGCAGCACCTGCTCAGCAATAGCCTGCTTAGTGACGCCCCTTTTGGGTTTTGCCAGAGACACTCAGCTCCTGACCTAATCATCGCCTTGGCTCAAACATAGAAAAAGGAACTGAATTCCAGCCCTTGACATCAAGGCTGCATTCTTTCAAATGTGCCATCAAGGAACCCCAGCAAAAAGGGTATCGCGGGCCAACACTTGTTATTGAAGTCATAACTGACAGATAGGAAAACGGTCCTTGTTATTGGAGGTCAGTCATCTCAGTTCCAGAACATCTCTGCAGTAATCCCTCAGGATAATGTTGATGCAGGTTTGCTCCATGAACTGCAATGTTCATTTGCAGACGTTTCATCACCATACTACGGAAAATCTTCAGTGGCCCTCCGGATGAAACGAGGTCCAAACTTCTTCAGTCGCTTCATCAATGACCTTCTCTCCATCATAAGGTCAGAATGGGGATATTCGATGATGACTGCACAATGTTCAGCACCATTCACAAATGCTCAGATACTGAAGCAGTCCATGCCTAAATGCAACAAGATCTGGACAATCTCCAGGCATGAGCTGACAATTGGCAAGTAACATTTGCGTCACACAAATGTCAGACAATGACCGTCGCCAGTTAGAAACAATATAAACACTTGGTATTCAGCAGCATATTTGTCACTACATTCCCCACTCCACACTCTCTTACAATAAATGTGGGGTTATCATTGACCAGAACTTCAACTGGACTCGCCACATAAATATAAGAGCCGATCAGAGGCTAGGAATACTGCGTGAGTAACTCACCTCCTGTCTTCCCAAAGCATTTTCACCATCTACAAGGCCCAAGTCAGGAGTGAGATGGAATTCTCCCACTTGCCTGAATGAGTGCAGCCACAAAGACACGAAAGAAGCTTGACACCATCCAGGACAAAGCAGCCCATTTGATTGGCACCACATCCACAAGCATTCACTGGCTCCACGACCAGTGCTTAGTAGCAGCAGTGTGTACTATCTAGAAGATGCACTGCAGAAATTCTTCAAAGATCCTCAGACATTACCTTCCAATCCTATGAGCACTTCCATCTAGAATGACAAGAGCAGCAGGCTTTTGGGAACACTATCACATACAAACTCCCCTCCAAACCAGTCAACATTCTGAGTTGGAAATATATCACAATTCTTTCACTGTTGCTGGGTCAAAACCCTGTAACTCCCTCCCTCATAGCATTGTGGGTCAATGCACAGCAGGTGGACTGCAGCAGTCCAAGAAGGCAGCTCAGCACCACCTTCTCAAAGGGGCAACTAGGGACGGACAAGAAATGGTGGGCCCATCCAGCGATTCTCATATTCGAAAAAAAATGTAAAAAGTTCCAAGTTGAGCGCCTTGATGGGACAAGTAGTCTGATTTGAAAATGAATAGGAAAGCAGTGTTTCTGATGATGAACATTTTAGACCATTCTGTTATTAGAAAGGTGTTCGGTGTTCCATGACGTATTGTTGCTGAGCGCTGTGATAAATTGCACCTGTTTTGTTAAATTCAACAACATTAGCGTAACAGGATCGATCCATCAAAAATGCCAAACTGAAAATGACAATCATCATAGAGACTCACAAATAGCAGCTTATATTCAACATATTACTGCGCTACTGACTGGCACTGAATTCTCCCACCATCCATATTACAGGGGTTACCATTGACCAGAAGGTGAAGTCAAATCAACGTACGTATACAAGGATTACAAGAGCAGGTCTGAGACTTTCAACTCTGCACTGAATAATAGACTGGATGACCATAAGGGCATGAGATATAGCAATAGATTTAGGCTATTCAGGCTATCTCTTCACTCTGAAACTGTGCCATTTTGTCGTAGTCTCTAAGACGAATGGAAATGTCTTCTATACTCTAACTGTATCAATCTTTGCAGTAGTCGGCCAGCTTCAATCAGATGCGCCCCCACCATTCTTCTAAATTCCATTGAGTACAGACACAGAGTCCTGAACTGCCACTCATATGACAAGCCATCATTCTCAGGATAGATCATGTCCAACACCCGTAGATCCTTCCCCAGAACAGCTCACAATAATCCAAATGCCGTCTGACCATAGTCCATTACATTCTCATCACTCTCACTCTCTTGAAATGAATGTTAACATTGCATTTGATTTCCTAACTGCCAATTGAATCTGCGCATTAACCGTAAGAGAGGACGAGGAGTCAACTCCTTTTGTGTTTCAGATTTCATGAAGCCTTTTAGAACATAGTGTCTGCCTGTATTCCACCTACTGAAGTGCATAATCTCATATGTTCCCATATTGTGTTCCATCAGCCATGTGTTTTCCCAGTGTCCTATACTGTCCAAGTCTTTCTGCAGCCTCCCCACTTCCTCAATATCACCTGCCCATCCAATCATCATTGTATCATCTGCAAAGCTCGCAAAACTTCCGTCAGGTCAGATGGTTCACGTAAATGGCACTTCCTGACTACCTAAGGACTGTCCACAATTGAAAAGGCACAATGATCAAGATGCTTGACTCCATTCAGGTTTAAGCAGTGGCTTGACTGGAATTACACATGCAAAGTCTTCACTCCTTGCACCACTGGCACTGACACCCTGCTCACCATTTTATTATGAATTTACCCCCATTATTTTGATGCAGAACTTGATGGCGCACGATTCCAGTCTATTAATGGCAATCTGTCTCAATGCTGACTGTGTGGTGCTCATTCCAACTAATGTCATTGTGTGTTGAAGACAACAGAGAGAGGTGGGGGGAGGGGATGTCGATCATAAATGACTGTATGACTGGCACTGAGGGTTGACACCTGCCGCGAAAGCCCCACATGTACCTGTGTCTGTTGTCAGCGCTGCAGGCAAGGTCAGTCTTTCAGTGAGTCAACTCAAAGAAACATGGGCCTGGAGAGTGTTCCTGACTGAGCACTCAGATCCTGTTTGTACCAACTAGCAGAGGTATTCACATACAACTTCAGCCTCTCCCTCCAGAAGCCGAACTCCCAACCTGATTCAAGAAGGCCATCATCATCCTCGTAAGTGAGAAAGCACATGGAACGTGTCCTTATAGACGATGAAGTGCTTTGAGAGGCTGGTTATGGCCTAAACTAACTCCAGTCTCCCAGCCTGACCTGCTGCCCTATAATGTGCCGACTGAAGTAACGGGTTCACAACAGATGCCATACCCGAGCCTGCACGCATCCCTAGAACATCTGGACAACAAGGACACTTACACCAGACTCCTGCTCATTGACTAAAGCTCCACCTTCAAAATCATGATCCCTTACAGACTAATCCCAAAATTCCACGACCTTGGTCTCGGTTCGATCCTCTGCAACTGGCTCCTCAGGCTTCTGACCCACAATCGTGAAGATAGGTAAAATCACCTCCTCCACAATAACAATCAACACTAAAGCTGCTGAAGGATGTGTTCTCAACACCCTACAATACTCCCTGTACACCCACGGCTGTACCCTCAGCCCACTACTGTCCTCCCTGTACACAAACGGCTGTGACGTCAGCCCCTTACTGTGTTCCCTGTACACCCACGGCTGTGCCATCAACCAACCACTATACTCTCTGTACACCTACGGCTGTTTCCTCAGCCTCCTAATGTCCTCCCTGTACAATTACGGTTGTGTCCTCAGCCCCCAACTCCACTCCATGTACACCCACGACTGTGTCCTCAGCTCCCTAAAGTCCTCCCTGTACAACCACGGCTGTGCCCTCAGCCCCCTACGTACTCCCTGCACAGCCATGGCTGAGTTTCCAAATTCCAAACAACGCCAGCTACAAGTTCGCTGATGACATCACTATAGCAGTACGGATATTAAACAACAACGTGTCAGAATCTAGAAAGGCGATAGAGAACTTGGTGGCATGATATGTTGATAACGACCTCTCTCTCTAATCCGGTAAATGTAAAGGACTGATCACTGACTTTAAGAAGAAAGGAGGGGAACACACCCCATCGACAGCAACCGTTTGTGGGAGTGCAGAGCATCAAGTCCCTCGGAGTGATGATAACTGACAACCTGTCCTGAACTTCTCACATCGGTCCAATGGTCGGGAAGGTTCAACAATGCCTCTCCTTCCTCAGGTGATACAGGAAAATCAGCATGCGCTACTTCTACAGATGCCCCATTGAGAGTGTATTGTCCCGGTGGATAACAGCCTGGTACGGCAACTGCTCTACTCAGGACGGCGAGAAACTACAGAAGGTTGGGTGCACAGCTCTGACCAACACGGACTCTAACATCCCAACCATCGATTCCATTTACATGGCTCGTTGCCGCAGAAAAGCTGCCAACATCTACCCCAGATTACTGAGAAAAGCGAGACAGGAAATAGCTGAGGCATTAACAGATATCCTTGAACACGGCTGATGTCCCGGAAGACTGGAAAATTGTTAATCCCCTTGTTTAAGAAAGGTAGTAGGGATAATCCAGTCAATTATAGACTGGTGAGACTGATGTCAGCGGTAGGGAACCTCCTAGAGAAGATACTGAGGGATATGATCTACTCTCATTTGGATGAAAATAGTCTTATCAGTGATAGGCAACAGGTTTTTGTGCAGGGAAGGTCATGTCTTACCAACTCAATAGAATTCTTTGAGGAAGTGACAAAGTTGATTGATGAGGGAGAGAAAGTGAGGACTACAGATGCTGGAGATCAGAGCTGAAAATGTGTTGCTGGAAAAGCGCAGCAGGTCAGGCAGCATCCAAGGAGCAGGAGAATCGACGTTTCGGGCATAAGCCCTGAAGAAGCCCTTCTTGAAGAAGGGCTGATGCCCGAAACGTCGATTCTCCTGTTCCTTGGATGCTGCCTGACCTGATCCGCTTTTCCAGCAACACATTTTCAGCTCTGATGAGGGAGAGATTTTAGGTGTCATGTACATGGACTTCAGGAAGGCTTTTGGTATGTTTCACCAAGGTCGGGTTATGGAGAAAGTGTAGTCACATGGTGCGCTAGCTACGTGGATAAAGAACTGGCTGGGCAACAGGAGGCAGAGAATAGTAGGGGA
This sequence comes from Chiloscyllium punctatum, assembly GCF_047496795.1. NCBI lineage: Eukaryota > Metazoa > Chordata > Chondrichthyes > Orectolobiformes > Hemiscylliidae > Chiloscyllium > Chiloscyllium punctatum. The sequence goes on from NC_092744.1 coordinate 106,116,337, forward strand.
AGGGAGTTTCGCAAAATAGTGAACTATGACCTGTGGTTCCATTTGAGATGTTTCTGGAAAGATACATGAATGGGAAGAGAGCAAATGGATACAGATCCTTAGAAAATAGGTGACAGGTTTAGATAGAGGATTTGGATCGGCGCAGGCTAGGACCACCGAATGGCCTGTTTCTGTGCTGGAATGTTTTGTTCTAATATTATCAAAGACCCATCACACCCCAGTAATGTTCTCCCACAACCTCTTCCATCAGGCTAAAAGATATGGAAGCTTGAAAACACAGAGCAGATGGTTCATTAAATGTTTCTTCCTGACTTTTATTAGACTGATGAATGTACTCTCTAATCTCAGTTAATACTGATCTTGTTCATGTTGATCTCGCCTAGCGCATGCGCTGTGCAGCGTAACCTGTGTGCCTCTGAGACATGTCTTATAGCCATCGTTCTGCACATCCTTGCTTACTATGATCTGCCTGTACACCTTGTTACAGGTCATAGTAAATGCTCATCTTCCTCCCCCAAGCTCACTCCGAGCTCTCTCTGGTCCTCACCCCCAGCACCTCCCATTCCCATCCTCAGCTCACTGTGACCCTATGCTCAGCTCCCTGTGTGCTTTCTCTCTCACTATTTCTCTCACACTATCTGTTTCCCTGTCTTTTCCTTTTCTCTGTCTTTTGTTTCTTTCTCTGAACTTACTATGGCCCCTTCTCCCTGTCCATGTGACTGTTTATTTCTTGTTTTGTTTCCTTTCTCTGTTTTACTGAATGCCATTCTGTTTCCCTCGCTGTGTTCTCTCTCTCCTTATACGTGTCTGTCTAGTTCTCCCTCGTTGTGATGGTGATGGCGTCTCTATTCTTTTGAAGCATGTGATGGCTCTTTGGTTGGATGTTGGCAATAAAATAAACTCATTTGTGTTTTGGTATCTTAAAGATAATTTAAATTTATTTGTTAAATTTCAATTGTTGTCAAAAAAGGATCTCCATTTAACAACCAATTGTTACATCTAAATATTTTGGAACTGCCTTCTCTCAGTGCTCTGCATACTGGCAACTGAAAGCATTCTATTCATGTGCGTAATAGTGTGACGGTAACTGCTCTTCCCAGGACCATAAGAAACTACAGACGGGTGTGTGCACAGCCCAGACTATCATGGAAGTCAACCTTCCATCCAGTTATACTTCTCATTGTCAGCGAAAGGCTAGCAACTTCAAATATCTCTCCAAAACTGGTAGTGGTCTCCTGAAACCGCTTCCAAAAGGGAGGAGATATAGAAGCTTGAAAACATGGACCAGTATGGTCAGGAACACCTTCCCCACCCTAATTACACTGGCGAATTGAAATCTCGAACTTTTCAAATAATATTAATCTTGCGAAAGTCGCTCTTGCTTTGTGCACCTCCTGTGCAACTGTCATCTTGTGTGCCTCACTCTATCTAAGTGCCATTGAGGCTCAAAGTCTTCTCAAGTGCAATCAAATAAGTGAATTAATGCTGGCCCAGCCAGCGATACCGATATCCCATTAATAAATATAAGAGATGACGACACTCAGGGAAGACAGACAGTTGGGATCAAATCACTTTAAACATGATCTGAGATATATATAGTTTCCCTGAGTATCTGAAAGTAGAGTGTTCCTACAAAACGTTTCATAAACTGATATGGCGTAAAGTGAAATAGCATTAGTTTATGTGGGAAAATAAATCATCTTCCTTGGTAGAAGTGAAAATCCTCTTCGGATTTCTTTTGGTTAGCGAAAACAGGACGTAATGGAGTTTTTTTGGAAAGGGAAGTGGCAAAAAGCGAATTTTTGAAAAGCGGGGTATACATGTACCGGCACGGGCAAGATATTCAGGAAGATGGGAAAAGTTAAAAATAAATGAGGTGGATCTCACATTTTATTTCCATCCCAGCTGATCATCATTCCTGTTGTTTGCTCTTTTTCTTCTATCTCTCTCTTTCTCTATCGATTTAGCTCACTCCTCCTCCCTTTCACAGCAGACTTCCCTGTTCCCAGCATTATTCACACTATTATCCAACTGCTTTCAGGTCAGGAAAGCTCCCATCACTTTCTGTTCTTTGCTTTGCATTTCTTATGCAATTTCCGATCTCCAGCATCTTCTTTTATTTGGTTTAAGCTTCTAATTTGTTAATCCATGGGAAGTCGGCATCTCTGCTAAGGGCAGCATTTGTTAATCATCAAAAATTGTCCTGATTGTGAGGTCATTCCACAAGCCAATATAAAAGCAAGCACATTGATATGGGTCTGAAGTCACACTTAAACCAGACTGGGTAGTAACATTAGACTTCTTTAAAGTCATCAGTGAAACAGCAAGATTTTCAGACAAAATCTGGGGTTTATTGCTGTTTTTCGTGACATTCACTTTTATTCCAATTCTTATCATTTCTATTGAAGTTCTGCCATCAGCTGTAGTAGGACTTGAAACAAATCGCTTGAAACAATGTCTTTCGTTTAATAAGCTTTGCTCCAGAATTACATCCAGCGACATTCCTACTCTGATACATTGCCCTAATCATGAAGTAACGTCCGAGACAAGAACAATTTTGTGATTGAAATTCTTGTAACAGGAGAAGTGGCTTAAAAAGAGCTTGAAACATAAAGTCTGAATTTTACTAACGAGCAGACAATGGTTTGTTCAGACACAGAACTGACGCAGAGATGGAGACTGGGGATATTATGAGCTGGTAGTGGACAGGGTTCGTGACAGAGAGAACACGAGACATAAATCAATTCAGGGCCAAAAGGGATCTTGAGGTTGCCCACAGTTCTGTTCTCAGATGTTTGTAAGGGAGTGATCTGCATTTCAGATGAATGAAGACTGCAATTTGAATTGAAGATAATAGTTTCTTTCTTTGACAAATATAGATAACAGAAATTGCAATGAAGTTCAAAATTATTAATGTGACTAATGAATGGACAGAGGTAGAAAACACCAACAATAGCGAGAATAGGTTAGTAACACACCCTCCACCCCGCCCAAAATAATAATCAGTACCGCAAATATGCGATATGGTAGAAATTCCCAACAGAGAAACATTTTGAAATGTCCCAAAGTTTAATTATCCAGTCCATTATTCTCAGATTCAGATCTGTCCTCTCCACGTCTCTGCAGCTGCTGATCTTTGTTATTGTTGGAGCTGATACATCTGCTCCTACACTGGGATAGCGCACTGAGTGAAGCCCCTCACTCAGTGAACCCTCCAGTGACACAGTTACAATGCATGGAGACTGACATCAATCACAGTCACTGAGCAAACAATCTAGCTTTCAATACAGCACATTCAGTTCACAATATAACTGGACTGGACAATAGACAATAGACAATAGACAATAGACAATAGATGCAGGAGTAGGCCATTCTGCCCTTCGAGCCTGCACCGCCATTCAATATGATCATGGCTGATCATTCCTAATTAGTATCCTGTTCCAGCCTTATCTCCATACCCCTTGACTCCACTATCTTTAAGAGCTCTATCCAATGGACTGGATGCTTACATCGCTGGCTATTGGTCACATCTCCCATCACTAATTGCTCTAGTGAAGTCAGTTGTGAGGATGTTTTCTTTTCGCAGGCTAGATGACTCTGCTCTGTTGTACGTTTGCAATGCTGTAACCATCTTACCCCGAATTTTCACCGCTCCACAAAAAAAGAAACACAATCAGGATGTCGTTACTGTGTTGATCTCTCCTCCACGGGAAGAAACGCCAGCCAACACACTGTCACTGGGTACATTTGCTCTGCATATAGACAGGAAGTGTTGACTTCTCTGAATGTTCCTCTCCCTGCTCTAATAAAGAAACGTTGGACCTTCCATTCATAATATGCTTGAGTAATTAATTTATACAAATGGACAAACATTTTAATGCAGTTTTATTTGCTATAAACCAGTAATTTTTACGTTTTTTTCTCCTCAGTCCCAAACCAAAAGTGAACTTATTCATTAAGGCATTTCAATTAGTGAGTAACGTTTGGCTGGGAGATAGGGCGGAATGGGGGCAGTGGCTGTGGAGACTGCATGGGGTGTACAATGATATTCCACATGTCATCAACACTCTTAACGTCAGATAGAATTAAATATAGTTCACAACAAGGATATTTGATATTTTATATACACACCATTTAATCATTGGGAATACAGATTGTGTAGGGTCACCGCACCTGAAGCATTAACATTGATTTCTCTTCACAGATACTGCCAGTCCTGCTGAGCTTTCTCTCCAACATCTGTTTTTGTTTGAGGTTGATCATATTGTTCATATCTTGCAGGATGCTTAAAATTAAAAACAGATACTAATAAAAAATGTGCAGGGCAATGGGGACAATACAGGAGAATAATAGTAGATATATCGCTCATTCCAAACTGGAAGAGACAATGGGCTAAGCTTTCACCACCTTTGTTGTAATAATTCTATGTTATGCGTTGAAAGCATTTGTAGAGCGGGGAGACAAGCTTGTTCAATGAAGGACACAGAGTGTTCCATCATCAATAATCTATCCCTATTATTTCATGAAGTTCAGCTGCAAGTAAAATATATTTTAAAAAAATAGATCTCCTGAGATTTATAGGATGTTCAGAATTGTTTTTACTTTCTATCTTAAAGAAGAAGCAGATTTCGGTTGTAATTCAGGTGTCACAGGAATACCAACCGTAATAGAACGAGAAATGACCACATTGTCCAAATATTACCAAGTTCAACGTGTAGACCTGTCAAGAAACATGAAATATAGAGATAATGGAAGCATGAAATTGCTGGAGAAACGAAAAAGATGAGGAAGTATATGCAGAGAGCAACAGAATTAACATATGTCATATGATGTGACACTGTTCTGAAAAGTCATATTAGAATCAAAGGTCAATTTTTTGAATCTCTGCTCAGATGTTGCCAGATCTACCGAGTTTCGCTGCAGCTCTTTTGATTTCTTTCTTCTTTCGGAACTGTGACAAAGTGTCTGATCTGAATAATAACAACAAAGTTGTTATCACAGTTGAATCTTGAGTAATTTGTTATGGAAATTAAATGATAAATTACAAAGTTCCTATGTTTGAAAGGGCTCTAAATATCGATGACGTATTGTATTGTGAGAACTTGTGATGAAAATGTTGAAACAAAACAGAAGTTGCTGCAAGTGCTCAGTAGGTCTGGGAGCATCTGTGCAGAGAAATCAGAGTTAACGTTTCAGGTCCAGTGCCCCTTCCTCAGAACTGATGGGAATACGGAAAATGTTGGTTTAAATGCAGAAAAGACTGGATGGTGAGCTTGGATGAGAAGCCATCAGTATTCAAGAAAATCGGGATGTGGAATTCATTCAAAATTAAGAAAGGATTTCTTGTACTCTCTCTTCTATCGCTTGGTCTTTGATCAGGTTGTACATGTAATATATATTTCTAAATCTCCATCAAGTGCAGACGGCATGTTTTTTTTTCTCCCCTACTGTGGTGTTTCAATATATTTGATTATTTTCCAGTATGTATTTGCTTCCAATTCAAGGTGGATATGAGAATATGACTTGACCTTCTGCAGTTTGCCCATAACATAGAATTTAATAGAATATTTATCGCCATCACACCCGTTGAATTAAACAAACAATGCATGAGTCCACGTCCATCCTGCAGATGAAACATTTAGTCATATCTGGCTATTGCAGGGAATGTTACAAAGAACAGTGCCACACAAAATGCTAATGTTCCAGCGCAAGATGCCAAACCCATTTTTTCCTAATTTATTTACAAGGTTTATAAATAAAACATGCAGAGGGGCAGAGTGTAAAAAGTGAATTCAACTCTGTGTTGAAAATGCTATTTGTGGCTCCCTCATAAAATGTGTTAATTACATCAGTCATAAATTCACCAAAATAGGGAAAGCAAGAAATTGAAATTGTCAAATAATCCTCTGAATAACATCTGGAGAACAGGAAGGAAATCACGGCTTGTTTGTGATATTCAGAAATGACAATTGTGAGAATGTGGAGGTGGGGAGCAGTGAAATGATGAACAATGTTGTGGATGACACAAAGATGGGCTGGGGGTGGATCACAGTCAGGAGGGAAGTGTTAGGCTACAGGAGGATAGAAACAAATTATTCAGATAGCCAGATCAATGGCCTGATGGAATTTAACACCGATAAATTGGGAAGAAATAACAAGACAAGTAAGTACTCAAATGTGAGTATCAAAGAGGAGGGCTAAATTTGCTTGTTTTTTTCTTTGCAGCAGGGAAGGTTCAGGAGGGAATCTGGTACAGATGTACAAGAGCATAAGGGGTATAGAGAGGATGAACAGACAACAGCTGTTTTCCTTAGTCAAAGGATCAAAAACAAAGGGACTCACTTTTAAAGAGAAAGGGAGGGGTTTGAGAGAGAATTTGTGGAATGTGTTTCGAACTGAGAGGGTAACCTGAATCTGGAATGCGTTGTCTCGGAAGGTGGTTGAGGCAGGTAACCTCACAAACGTTTAAAAAGCCTTTGGATGTGCACTTGCTGGCACAGGCGTGATGAGCATGTTTTTCATTGCATGATTCTTTGTAGTGGCAGCTATGAACACTCTGGTATATTCTGAAACAATAAGCAATGGCATTTGCTGCTTTGTTCCTTTGATGATACTCAGTAAGGTTCTGTATTTCAAAGTAGCAGCATCTCGTGCAGCTTCAGCACTTACTCAACCAAAGTCAGCACAGCCATCTCTGGGAACATCTAGGGTAATTCACATGGTCTGTGCAAGCATTGGCCAACGACAGCACTGACATTATTCTAGCTGTTTGCCGCCATTATTATAGTTACAGCCATAATTTGAACTCAGCTTTTCCTCCATTATAATAAACACCTCTAGCAATAAGGATGTTATTTCGCTGAAGCATAATAAATTATTTCCCAGGTATTCACTTTGACAAACAGCAATTTTTCCTGTGTTTTTTTTCTGCGAGTTGTTTCTCACAGAACTCCCCACCCCACCCTCTTTCCACTTTATCATTTTCTTGTGCACTGTCTCTCTGCTCTCACGCACCTCACTCCCTCACATCCCCTACATTCTCCATCCTTATTTATTAATCCCTGAAAAACTTGCGCCTAATCTCTATAATTTTATCAACACCCAACTCACTGTTTTAATTCCTTCTCTCGGCATGGTCATTAGACTGGCCGTGCCTGATGTTCTATTCACCTCGACGTTCTACTCAGTTCCTGATCTGCTGCTTTGGTTCTCACTCTCCTGGTTTATTCAAATCCATCTGACTTGCACTAACAAACCTCTCCACAAGGATGCTGGTGCTCGTCCAGTTAATATACAACCTGTATTCTTTGTACAGTTCCTCGCCTGTCTTGGAAGAGATGGCAATGATCCAACAATCTGAAACACCAACCCTTGAACGAGCTTTTTAACAACGTGTTAAGCTATACTGCCTTCCTCATCCATCCCTCTTTTCTACATGGCACGGGGAGTAATCCAGAGATTATAGAGGATTGTTTTCTCTCTCTGTCTCTGCCTCCCTCTCCATCTGTCTCTCTCGCCCTCTCTCTCTCTCGCACCCACCCCTCCCAAAAAAAACACACACACATTCAGAAGACAGACAGTCAGACAGACAGACAGACACCAAATTACTTTGCAGAAGAATACAAATAACCTTAAAATAATCGGAATGAAAACTGTAATGAAAGATTTAGTTAAAGGGAGGATGAGAGAAATTGCGCTTCTTCTGGATGTCAGTTTGCTCGCTGAGCTGGAGTGTTCATTTTCAGATGGTTCATCACTGCACTAGGGAACATTATCAGTGAGCCGCTGGTGAAGTGCTGGTATTATGTCCCACTTGTTATTTAAGTGTTTAGGTTTCCTTGAGTCAGTGATATAATTTCCAGTATTGGTGATTTTATGTCCGGTTCTTTTTCTCAGAGAGTGTTCGATGGAATCAAAAACGATGTGTATGTTGATAGAGTTCCGGTTGAAATGCTCTGCTTCTAGGAATTCTCGTTCGTGTCTCTGATTTGTCCTAGATGGACCCAGTCGAAATGGTGTACTTCCTCATCTGTATGTAAGGATACTAGTGATACTGGGTCATGTCTTTTATTTCTGGATAGCTGTTGTTCATGTATCCAGGTGGCTAGTTTTCTGCCTGTTTTTCCAATGTAGTGCTTGTTACAGTTCTTGTAAGGCTTATTCTTCCTGGAGGAGAACAGACAAATATGTGAACTTATTGCAGTGCTCAAAAGTATGAAATAAAGTTGTAGATTAAAACAGGAATACTGTCTTTCCGTTAGTTGGCATTACAGCCTCAAGGAGTTCTAATTCCAAGATTGTTAACAAAAGAACCAGGTTTGAGATAAGGAAAAACTTCTTTATTGAGAGAGTAGTTAGGATTTGGAATGGACTGCCTGGGAGAGTTGTGGATGAAGATCAAAAAGAGATCTGGATAAGTATTTGGAAATATGAATTTAACAGGCTGCAGAGATAAGGCTAGCAAATGGGAGGGGCTTTGGAGACATTCCTGGAACTGATGCACACACTCTATCATGTGTCTGATGTGAATAAAAGTCAGTATCCGATTATTTCCCATTGTAAATGCTCGCTCATATCTGATTATTTAGTGCAGCATAAGCATTCAAAATGTAATTATTGCAAGACCATCTTCATTATATAGTCCAATTATTGCTCAGAACATTAATATTTTAAATGTTGAAACCCAATTACGAAAACAAATCGGTCATTGCTTTGGCACAAGTCTCTTTGAAAATGTCTGATTTTTCACTCACACGATAATATGTTTATCGTTTTTGTTCACTGTCTGCATTTCAAATTAAACAACATTTTTTCTAAAAATTAAACGTTTTCAAATTATTGTTTCACTAAAGTTTGATAACACAAATCATTTATTTAGTTGAATATTCACAGTGCATGTTGAATTATAGCCATTTCTAATTCGCTGACAAATAGCTGAAGCTTGTACATTTCAGTGAGAAATTAAACTGATTGATTATGTATAAATGTATAAGAACACTAATTCTATTTGATTATTCAATCGTTTGCTCACCCTGCACATGTAATCATTCAGAAGCCAACCGCTTTCAAAATGTTGGAGTGACAATGCATTGTTTTGAATCCTGACATTGTGTGTGTAATTCTGATCGCCAAAAGAGTTACATCCATGTTGTTTGTTCGATACAAAATAAAATGTACATTCTCTATTTCTGTGTGAGAAAATATTGACAGACGTTTATATTTTTGATCCATAAATATAGAATCAACCTAATTTTTTTCAGAGATTATAGTTCAGTTGAATAATCATAGTTGATGGCTTATTTTTTCCTAACTCACTCAACTTAGCAAACATCTGATTAATACATGGGTCACCCAACAGATTGTATCTGAAGAAAAGAGCAGCAAATGACAAGTCAAGAATCACGTTAATAACTGAACTTGGCGGAGCCTGCCTGATGTAGGACACCACACATACTGGCATTCAGGTGAATGGAACAATGAACAACATAACTGGAATTTTTGGGCTAACGACCCTCCCCAGCTTTCTGATCTTACACATATCACTCCCTCACGCATTCAACAATTGATAAGAATCCACAGGCTGGGTATAACATAAAACACAGAACAGTACAGCACATTGCAGACCCTTGACGCTTGACGTCCTGCCAATCTTTTATTCTACTCGAAGATCAGACTAACTTACTTACCCAGACATGCTGGTCCGGTGACAGGTACAGTGCACAGTCAGCCATTCTTACTTCCTGTTCTTTTCTGATGTGCAGCTGCCTTGAAATGTCTGTTCAAACCAAACAGATTGAATGAAATTCAAGCAGTCGAGACGACGCTCATGACTGTGTATTTCAATCAGGATTTAATGAAGGATGAAATTCCAGAATAACATAATCAATGAATGAAAAACAGGGCAACACAAGAAATAGCAGTTGAGTACAACAGGTGGTTCCAAGTAGGCCTCATGGTGTTACCGATAGATTATCAATCCAGACAATCAGCTCCTGATCTTTGGACCCAGGTTCGAATCCCGCCACTACAGATGGTGGAGATTCCATTCAATAATTTTAAAATATCCCTGGAATTATGAATCTACCTATGAAAATAAAACCATTGCCGATTTTTAGAAACATCTATCTGGATCGTTAATATCCTTCAATGAAGGAATCTTCTATCCTCACCTGGTCTGGCTGACATGCAAATCCAGAACCAAAGCAACACCATTGACTCCCAATCGCCCCCTGAAATGGTCCAGTGAGTCATTCACTTGTACCAATGGTTACAAAGTTTCAAAGAAATGAAACCGGCTGGACCGCCTGGCTCCAAACTGTGCACTGGAAAAGTCAACATTAGAAACATCACTGTAGAACCTCCAAAACCTTCCTTACTATCATCTAAGGGGTAGTGCCAAAACTGGGACAACTGCCTTACAGGCTATTCAAGCAACAGTCTGACATAGTCATACTCACGGAATCATACCTTACAAAAATAACCCAGCCACCACGATCACCATGCCTGGATATGTCCTGCCCCAAAGGCAGGACCGATCCAGCAGAGGGGGCAGCTCAGTGAGATATAGTCAGTAGGTAGTTGCTCTGGGGGTCTCCAGAATTGACTCCAGACCTAATGAAGTCCCATGGTTTCATATTAAACATGGACAAAGAATTCTCTTCCTGATTACCACGTAATGTCGTTCCTCATCTGAATCAGTGCTCCTCTATGTTAAACAACACTTGGAGAAAGCACTGACTGTGGCAAGAGCACAAAGTGTATTCTGGCCGGGAGATTTCAAAGTCGACCACCAAGAATGGATTGGCAGCAGTACTATTGATCACGCTGGTCGGGCCCTAAAGGACATAGCTACTAGATTGGGTCTGCAGCAGGTGGTGAGGGAAAGAACAGGTGGGGAAAATAATCATACATGACCTCATCCTTACCAATCTACCAACTGCAGATGTATCTGTCCATGACAGTATCGGTAAAAGTCTCATGGTCAGGTTCAGAATAAATTCTATTGTGTTGTGTGGCACTATCACCATGCTAAATGGCACTGATTTCAAAGAGATCTAGCAACTCAAGACGAGCATCCATAAGAAACTGTGGATCATTAATAGCAGCAGCACTGTACTCCAGCACAAACTGTAATGTCACGACCCATCATATCCCCCCACTCAACCATTACCATCAAGACAGAGGATCAACTCTGGTTCAATGGAGAGTGCAGGAGGGCATGTCACGAGCAGAACCACGAATATACAAAAATAAAATGTTAATCTGCTGAAGCTTCCAAACAAAAATACTTGTGTGCCAAATAACTTAAACAGCAAGGGACAGACAGAACTGAGTTATCCCACAATGAATGCATCAGATTGAAGCACTGCAGTCCTACTAATCTGATCATGGACAGTGGTGGATGATCGAACAACTCACTGGAGGAGGAGTCTCCACAAATATCCCCATCCTCAATGATGGAAGATCCCTGAACATCAGTGCAAAAGTTAAGGCTGAAGCTTTCGCAGCAATCTTCAGTCAGAAGTTTTGAGTGGATGATTCATTTCGGCCTCCTCCCGTGGTCCCCATCATTACAGATAGCAGTCTTCAGCAAATTCGATTCACTGATATCAAGATACGGTTAAAGGTACTGGATACTGCAAAGGCTATAACCCTGATAACATGCCGACAATATTCCTGAAGACTTGTACTCAAGAACTTCCTGCTTCCCTCGACAAGCTGTTCCAGTACGGTTACAAACATACAATGGGGAAAACTGCTCAAGTATGTTCTGTACATAAAATGCAGGACAAAGTCAACCAATCCAAATACCGCCTCATCAGTCTACTCTCCATCATTAGTAAAGTGATGGAAGGTGTCATCAACAGTGTCATAAAGCAGCACCTGCTCAGGGACGCCCATTTTGTGTTCCACCAGGGTCACTCAGCTCCTGACCTCATCACAGCCTTGGTTCAAACATAGAAAAAGGAACTGAATTCCAGCCCTTGACATCAAGGCTGCATTCTGCCAAATGTGGCATCTAGGACCCCATTCAAAAACGGTATTGCAGGCCAACACTGCATTATTGGAGTCATACCTGACAGATAGGAAGATGGTCATTGTTGTTGGCGGTCAGTCATCTCAGCTCCAGAACATCTCTGCAGTAGTCCCTTAAGATAATGTTCTAGGTCCAAACATCTTCAGCAGTTTCAACAATGACCTTCCTTCCATCATAAAGTCGCGAGTGGGGATTATCCAGGCTTGAGATGACAAGTTGCAAGTAACATTCGTGCCACACAAATCCAAACAATGAATATCACGAATAAGAAACAACATAACGACTTGTTATTCAGCAGCATTATCGTAACTAAGTTTCCCCACTCTCAATATCCTGGGGCGTATTATTGACTATAAACTCAACTGGACTCACCACAGATAAGAGCAGATCAGAGGCTAGGAATATTGCACGATTAACTCACCTTCTGACTTCCCAAAGCCTGTCCAACATTTACAAGGCACAAGTCAAGAATCCTCACTTGCCTGACTGAGTGCAGCCCCAACAACACTAAAGAAGCTTGACACCATCCAGGACAACGCAGCCCATTTGATTTGCACCACATCCACAAGCATTCACTCCCTTCACCACGGTCGCTCAGGAACAGCAGTGCGTACTATCTACTAGACACAATGCAAAAATTCCACAAAAATCCTCAGAGAGCTCCTTCCAATTTCACGAACACTTCCATGGAGACTGACAAGGGCAGTAGACTTTTGGGAACACCACCTACTCCAAATTCACCTCCAAACCAGTCAACATCCTGATTTGGAACTATATCGCAGTTCCTTCCCTGTTGCTGGTTCAAATCACGAGAATTCCCTTCTTAATCACGAGTGGGTCAACGCACAGCACGTAGATTGCACCAGTTCGAGAAGGTAGCTCACCACCACCTTCTCAAGGGCAACTCGGGACGGGCAAGAAATGCTGGGCCCATCCAGTGTTGCCCACATCCAAAAAATATTTTTTAAAATAAATATTTCCTAGTTGAGCATCTCGATGGGACAAATTATCTGATTTGAACACGAACAGGAAAACAGTGTTTCTAACAGTGAATATTTTAGACTTTTTCTGTTATTGGAAAGGTGTTCCATATTCGATAACATATTATTGCTGACTGCTGTGATAAATTACACCTTTTTACTTAAAATCAACAATACTGGTGTAACAGGCTCAATCCTTCAAAATGACCAGGTTACAAATGACAATCATAATGGAGACAATGTACTCCCGCCAGGTTTCACAGATAGTAGCTAAGATTCACAGATAGTAGCTAACATTCAACAGATTAATGGACTCCTGGCTACACTGAATCCTCCCACTGTCCATATCACAGGGGTTACCACTGACCAGAACGTGAAGTCAAATCAACTTATAAACACAAGAGCTGATCAGAGACTTACAATTCTGCACTGTGCTGTTTTAGCATTGTCTCTCTGTCTAGTGGAAATATGTTCTACACACTGACTGTATCAATCTTTGCAGTAATTGATCCGTTTCAATCAGATGTCCCCCCCCCAGCCATTCTTCAAAGTTCCATCGAGTACACACACTGCCGCTCATATGACAAGCCGTCATCCCTCAGCAGTTCACAATATGCCAAATGCCGTCTGACCAATTCCCATGACATTCTCAACAGTATGTCTCCTCTCTTGTTTTTTTTGTTCTCTTGAAATGAACGCGAACATTGCATTTGCTTTAGTAACTGCCAACTGAACCTGCACATTAACCATAAGGGAGGACGAGTGCTTCAAAATCCTTTTGTAGTTTAGATTTAATGGATCCTATTAGAACATAGTGTCTGCATCTATTCCGCCTATCAAAGTGCATAATCTCACACAATTCCATATTGTGTTCCATCAGCCACATGTTTTCCCACAGTCCAAAACTGTCCAAGTCTTTATGCAGCCTCCCCACTTCCTCAATATTATCTTCCCAGCAAACCATCACTGCATCATCTTCAAACTTATCAAAACTGCCCTCAGCTCCTTTGTCCAATTTGTCCATATATAATGCATTTCCTGGCTCCCTAAGGACTGTCCGCCATCTACAAGGCACAACACTCAAGGTGCTTGACTCCATTCATGTTGAAGCAATGGTTTGAGTGACACTACTCATGCACAGTCTTCACTCCCTGCTCCACTGACTCTCAGTAGAAGCACACCCTGCCCTGATTTGTGGTGAGTTTACTTCATTATTGTGCACAATCCCAGTCTATTGATGGCAGTCTGTCTGGACAAACTGTGTGTTGATGACGATGGAGGGAGGTGAGGGAAGGAATGTCTATGATGAATGACTGTGTGACTGCCAGGCTGAAACCTGTCCCGACAGCCACCGATATATCTGCGCCCGCTGTCACCACTGCAGACATGATCAGTCCTCCTGAGAGTCAAGGCAAGGGAAGCGACAGACCTGGACGATGTTCCCGGCTGTGTGCTCAGAGCCTATGAGGACCACCTGGTAGAGGTATTCATATACAACTACAGCTTCTCCCTCTTACAAGCGGAAATCCCGACCCGCTTCGAGAAGACTACCATCATCCTCGTAAGTGAGAAAGCACATGTAACGTGCCTTAATGACTACCGCCCAGCGGCTCTGACCTCAATAAACGTGGAGTGATTTGAAAGGCTGGTTATGGCCCACATCAGCTACAGTCTCCCAGCCTGACCTGATCGCTTATAATTTGCCTACTGATGTAACAGGTCCAGAACGGATGCCATACCCCGATCCCTGTACTCATCCCTGGGACATCTATACAACAAGGACACTTACACCAGACTCCTGCTCACTGACGAGAGCTCCACCTTCAACATCATTATCCCCTCCAGACTGATCTCAAAATTCCATGACCTTAGTCACGGCTCCACCTTCTGCAAGTTGATCCACCGGTTTCAGACCCACAGATCACAATCTTTGAAGAGAGGTATCTGCACCTCGACCACAATCACACTCAACACTGGACACCCCAAGGATGCATCCTCAGCCCCCTACTGTACTCCCTGTACACACACGGCTGTGTCCTCAGCCCCCTACTGTACTCTCTGTCCCCACATGGCCGTGTCCTCAGCCCCCTACTGTACTCCCTGTACACACACGGTTGTGTCCTCAGCCCCCTACTGTACTCCCTGTACACACACGGCTGTGTCCTCAGCCCCCTACTGTACTCCCTGCACACACACGGCTATTCCTCCGCCCCCTACTGTACTCCTTGTACACACACGGCTGTGTCCCTCAGCCCTCTACTGTACTCCCTGTCCACACATGGCTGTGTCCTCAGCCCCCTACTGTACTCCCTGTACACACACGGCTGTGTCCCTCAGCCCCCTACTGTACTCCCTGTCCACACGCGGCTGTGTCCTCAGCCCCCTAACGTACGCCCTGTACACACATGGCTGTGTCCTCAGCTCCCTCCTGTACTCCCTGTTCACACATGGCTGTGTTGCCAAATTCCAAACAACTCCAGCTGCAAGTTCGCTGATGACATGTCCATGTAAATACAGGTATCCCCTGCTTTTCAAAAGTTCGCTTTCCCCTGCTTCCCTTTCCAAATGACCGAGATTAGGACCTGTTTTCGCTAATCAAAAGAAATCCAAAGAGGATTTTCACTTTTACGAAGATTGCCGAAATATTTCCCTTACAAATGAATGCTTCTTCACTTTACACCATATCGGCTTATGAAAGGAACACTGTACTTAAAATTGCAGAGCAGTTACCATGTCACACGAATAGAATGCTATCAGTTGCCAGTATACAGAATAACAGTAAGAGATACAGCTCATTCTAAGCTGGAAGGGACAATGGGTTGAGTTTCCGCAACCTTTGCTGTAATAATTCTGTGATATGTATTGAAAGCCTATGGGGGGGAGACAAGCTTGTTCAATAAAGGGAAACCTGTATGTGGCTAAGACAATTTTTAAAGCGATTTTATCTCCCTGTCTCTCTGCCCTAAACGGTGGTCATCTTCTTACAATCGTTAATGGGATATGGGTATCACTGGCTGGGTCAGCATTACTTCACTTTTCTAGCTGCTCTCGAGAAGACCGTGAGCCACTGTAGTCCACGTGTTTTATTTGATTTGATTTGATTTGTTTTAGTCAAATGTACAATGGAAAGCTTTGTTTTGTGAGTAGTGCAGGAACATGATAGAAGACAAAAAAAACACAGCTCATGAGGTACTTGAACACAGTGAAGAAAATAAGGTTGCAGCTGCACAGGAGATGCGCAAAACAAGATCGCTATTGGCAAGACTAGTATTATTTGAAGTTAGAGATGTCAATTCGTCAGTCTAATTACGGTAGGGAAGAAAGTGTTCGTGAGTATGCTGGTCCATGTTTTCAATCCTCTCTATCTTCATCCTGTTGGAAGAAGTTGTCGGAGATCATTACCAGTTTGGGAGAGATTTTTTTTATGTTATCAGCCTTTCGGTGACAATAAGAAGTATAAATGGATGGAAGGTTGCCTTCCGTGATGGTCTGTGCTGTGCACACAACCGTCTGTAGTTTCTTATGGTCCTGGGCAGAGCAATTACCATGTCACACGAATAGAATGCTTTAAGTTCCCAGTATACAGAATAACAGTATGTGATGCAGCTCATTCTAAGCTGGAAGAGACAATGGGTTGAGTTTCCGCAACCTTTGCTGTAATAATTCTGTGATATATATTGAAAGCCTATGGGGGGGTGGGGGGGGAGGAGACAAGCTTGTTCAATAAAGGACACAGACTGTTCCATCAACAAAAATCGATTCTTATTATGTCATGAAGTTCAGTTGCAATGAAAAGTGTTTTAAAACAAAGTGGTTTTCTGAGATTTACAGGATATTAAGAAACATTTTTTTTTCTCTTTGAATCTTATAGAAGAAACAGATTTCCGCCTTAGTACACGTGTCACAGACACGCCAACTGTAATGGGACCATAGTGTTCAAATATAACCAAGGTCAGCATATGGACCTGTCAAGAAACATGAGATAAAATGATATGCAAACATGAGATACAAACTGAAAATGGTGGAGAAACGAAATAAAAACATGAAGAAGTACCTGCAGATAGAAACAGAGTTAACATATTGATTATGATGTGACATTTCTGAAAAGTCAAATGTTAATTCTATGCATCTCTGCTCAAATTCTGCCAGATTTGTTGAGATTTGCTCCAGCTCTTTCGATGTCCTTTTCTTTATGAACTGTGACAAATTGTCTGATCTGAACGATAACAGTAAAGCCCCTGTCTCACTTGGATCTCGATTAATTTGTTATGGACATTAAATGAAAAATTACAAAGTTACTATGTTTGACAAGGCTCTAAATATTGATAACGTATTGGATTGTGAAAACGTGCCATGAAAATGTTGAAACAAAAACAGAAGTTGCTTCTAAAGCTCAGGAGGTCTGGCAGCATCTGTGAAAAGAAATCACAGTTAACGTTTCGGGTTCAGTGACCCTTCCTCAGAACTGATGGTAGGTAGAAAAATGTTGGTTGATATGCAGAAGGGGCTGAACAGCTGTTAATGGAGATTGTTAGTGGCTAATCGTAGAGGTTGTGTAATGGAAGGCGATGTGAGAACGAGGCCTGGTGTACTATTGGTCGGGGAAGAGGACATTGGGGAGTTCAGGGCCGAAAATAATTGAACTTGATTTTGAATCTGAAGGGCTGTAGGGTCCTCACACGGTAAATGAGGCATTGTTCTTCCAGTTTGCATAGACGTTTCCTGGAACACTGCAGCAAGCCTGACACAGAGATATTGGCCAGGGAACAGGATGCGGTATTAAACTGGCAGGCAACTGGAAGCTCAGGGTCATTTGTATAGATACACTTTGGATGTTCAGTGAATCGGTCACCCAGGCTACCGTTAGTTTCCCCAATGTAGAGGAGACCACATTGTGAGAAGCGAATTGAGTAGACTAATGGTGGGAAATGTCGGTAAGGTGCTGCTTCATCGCTACGGTGTGGTTGGGCCCTTGGATAGTGAGAAAGGAGGACAGAAGTGCGAACATGTTACACTTTCGGCAGGGGCAAGTGAAGTGGGCCTGTGGTGGGGGTGAGGGTGGGGTAATGGGAGTGAATAAAGAGTGAACCAGGGTGTCCTGGTCCCTCCAGAAGGCGGACAATTTTGAGGAGGAAAATATGTATCTGGTGATGGCATCTTGCAGGAGGTGGGGGAAATGCAGCTGTTGATCCAGTTCATGCTGGTGGGATGGTAGGCCAGGACAAGAGGATTTCTCTCGCTGTTGCAGGAGGGTAGAGAGATGGTGAGAATAGAAGTGTAAGACGTAGGTCAGACCTGGTTGAGGGCCCTCTCGAGAACAGTGCTGGGAAATTCTCAGTTGAGGAAGAAAGTGGAAATTTTGGAAATTGACATCATCAGAAGCAATGCGGTGGAGACAGAAAAATTGGTGGAATGGAATGGAGTATTAGCAAGAAACAGGTTGTGAGGTTGTATACTCCAGGTAGCTATGAGAGTCGGTTGGTTAATACTGGATATTAGTGGCATGTCGATACCCAGAAATGGAAACAGAGGTGCCGAGGAAGGGATCAGATGAATCAGATAAAGATGAGGTGAAAGTGAGGGAGGGATGTAAATTGGAAGTGAAATCGATGTTTTTTTTTCAAATTCAGGACAAGAGAGAGAAGCAGAATCGATAGTATAATCTATGCATTGGAGAAAGAGTTGTGGATGGGTCTGGAACAGAAGTGGAACAGGGAATTGTCTACGTACCCCTTGAAGAAACAGGTATGACTGGAGCCCACTGTGTATCCATGCACCCCCTCTGTGTGGCAGGAGTAGGCTGAAGCAATGGGTAGCCAGGACAGTTCGATTTGTGGATTTTCAGGAGGAGATAGAAGTGAGCTCTGCTATCAGAGGACCATCAGCTTGGGGACCGTTAGGTGGGGGCAAGTAGGGTGTGAATAACCTGATGAAATGTGGTAAATTATCATAGTTGATACAATGGCCTGATGTGCCATGGTCGGGTCATGGTCGGGACCAGCAGGTGATATGAGGAGACAACTGAGAGCTGGTCCTCAGTCTCTGCAATGTAGAGGTCAGTCCACCAGACTACAGCAGCATCACCCTTACCAGCACAGGCTGAATAACAAAGTCAGGGTTGGATCAAAGCACACGGTGTACAGTCTGTTCAGAGGGTGATCTGTTGATTGGGTGAGGGGATGCAGATAAATTAAGACAATCAATATCACATCGAACATTCTCAATGAACAGATTGAGTTCAAGCAAACAGCAGAGTGATAGGTCCAGGTGGAGGAAGAGTATTGGAGCAAGGCGAAGAGTCTGTGCAACAGGGAACAGAATCTTTGCCCAAAGAAATGGGCACCGAGGAGAAGATGGTAGGAGAAGAGTTCAACGTCATGCCGTACCCGAAATTCCTTAAAGTCGGGGCACAGCGGGATAACGCTGAGACCGTTGTTAAGTACAGAACATTCAACATCAGAGTGTGGAAGGGTAGGAGGGAGGGTGAAGGTACGACAGGAGGTGCATTTGGGGGAGGGGATGCAGTCAGCGCAAGGCACGGGTGGGGAGTCAGGTTCCAAGGGTCATAGACATCTCTGTGTTCTTGCATCTTGTGTGCCTCATATATCTGATGAGCATGGTGAATGAGCGGAGAAAGAAATAGAACTGGGGAGTGGTGCAGCCATGAGCCGATGAAATGTGATGCTTTTGCACAGATAAAATGTTGATATCACGGGCACTGCAATCACATGATCAGTCCTTAGGAAGTAACTGAATGAAAATGAACGTAATCTTATTGTAATGCCCTGATTTCATTGGAGTGTGACACTCAACCAGCAAAGTCTTACTTTTCTGAGATTTTAGACAAAACTGTGAAAACATAATAAATGTTGATGTTATTAACAGGACAAGGTCATGGTTTTGGCAGGTATTAGCAACGGCAGAGTTTATTTGTCATTCTCAAAAGCTCTGGGGAAGGTGTCATCGTTCAGTGAGGAAATTACCAGGACAGAATTTCCTCCGATTCCCATTGACCCCTGTTTACTCAGGGTCCGTGATGCCACATGAATCAAATACTACTTTGATGCAAGGGAAGTTTCTCTGATATCACCTCAAAAGAGGTAAACTGTTAAAATAATAAAAAGCAAAAGTGTAAAACACGGCTTGTTTGAACAATGTGCTCACTGTACTCACAGTGTTTAAGGGAAAACTGATGCATGGACTTCTGATTTTGAGGAAAGGTTCATCCTATTTGTGATGAGGCTGTTTGGTTATGCACTGTGACACCGAGACAAAAAGATACTCCACTCTGGACCATGGGGAACAAAACCATCCTGTTCACGATGCATCAGACAGTGACAGACACGCACTATTATCTGTTCCGATTGGACATTGATCATCCCAATCTCAACATTCACTGATGATCAATAGCAGAACAGAACCCAGTGGCTCCCATCCTCCCAGTTGGAAAGCAAAAAGGGAATGCGATGGTCAGATGAAGTGGGAGTAATTTGGGAATTGGTGTAACTTATGGTGGAAGTGACAGAAGGATGTGTAAAGGGAAATAATCAGTGGAAGAGCATGTACCAGCAGAAGGGGTAGTGCAAGGGAAGTAGGAGTGTGAGGAAAGAATAGGACGAAGGAGGAAGAATGACGGATGAAGTTTTAGTGACAAGGAAAATCTTGTTTTTGGGGAAGCGGGATTGGATGCAAAAACATCACTGTTCAGGAAAATCGAGTCAGGTTTCCATTCAAAATTAAGAAAAGATTTCATGTTCTTTCTTTTCTATCACTTGATTCTTGTTAAGATGATACATGTACTCTATCTTTCTGTATCAAGTGCAGAGGATTTTTTTCTTGTCTTGTGTGGTGTTTCAACATTTTTGATTTTTCTTTACAGTATGTATTTGCTTCCAATTCAAGGTAGACATGAGAATATAATTTGATCTCCTTCAGTTTGTCCATAACATAGAATTTAATTGAGTATTTATCCTCATCACACTAGCTGATTTAAATAAACAATGAATTAGTCTGTGTCCAGCCTGCAGATGAAAAATGTCTCCAGATCTGGCTATTGCAGTGCCTCCAAAAGGTTAATGTTCCAGCGCAAGATGCCAAACCCTAGTTCATCCTAAATTATTTACAAGCTTTATGATTAAAACATGCTAAGTGTAAAAGATGAATTCAACTCTGTGTCAAAACTGTTATTTCTGGCTTCCTCATAAAAGATGTTAACCAAATCACTCTGTAAATTGACCAAAATAAGAAAAAACAGAGACTGGATTTCTTAAATCTTCCTCTGAATAACATCTGGGAAACAGGAAGGAAATCACGGTTTGTTTGTGATATTCATAAATGACGATGGTGAGCATGTGGAAAATGGGGGTGGGGGGGGGGGGGGGGCAGTGGAATGCTGACCAATGTTGTGGATGACACAAAACTGAGCTGAGTGGCTCACAATCAAGAGAATATAAATAGATTAGTCAGACAGCCAGATCAATGGCCTATGAAATGTATCACCAATAAATGTGTGATGATGCATGTCAGAAGTAAGAAGACAAGTGAGTACTCAAACTATGAATGGGGAGGGCTAAATTTGCTCGTTTTTTCTTTGCAGCAGGGAAGGTTGAGGAGGGAACCTGCTACAGGTATCCTGGAGTGTAGGGGTATGGAGAAGATGAATAAAGAGAAGCTGTTTCCCTTAGTGAAAGGGTCAAAACAAAGGAACGCATTTTTAAAATGAAAGGCAGGGATTTGAGAGAGGATTTATGGAATGTGTTTCGCACTGAGAGGGTGGTTTGAATCTGGAATGCATTGTCTAGGAGGGTCGTTGAGGAAGGTAACCTCACAAACGTTTAAAAAGCATTTAGATGTGCACTTGCTGGCACAGATGTGATAGGCCTTTAATTTGTTTCATGATTCTATGTGTTGGCAGCCATGAATGCTCTGATATATTCTGAAGCAATAAGCAATGGCAGTTTCTGGTTTGTTCCTTTGACTGAACTCAGTAAGTGTCGAGATTACAAACCAGAATCATCTCATGGAGTTTCAGCCCTTTCTCCACCTACAGCATCCAAGGCATCTCTGGGAACATCCAGGGTAATTCACATGCTCAGTGCAAGCATTGTCCAACAACAGCACGAGCATTTTCCAGCTGTTTGCCACCATTATTATAGCTACAGCAGTGTCATGGACACAGATTTTCCTTCAATATAATGCAGACTTCTAGCTATGAGGGTGCTATTTCTCTGAAGCATAATAAATTGCTTTCCACATATTCACTTTGATAAAAAGCAAGTTTTCCTGTGTTTTGCTGCCAGTTATTTATCACAGAATTCCCCACTCCACTCCATCCCTTCAATATTTACCCTTTAATATTTTCTTGTGCCCTGTCTTCCTGATCTCCCACACCTCAATCCCTCACATCCCTCACATCCCTCACACTCTCCATCCTCATTTGTGAATCCCTGATAAACCTGAGTCTCATCTGTATCATTTATTCCAACTTCCATCTCACAATGTGAACTGATATGATTCCTTCCCTCAGCATGGTCATTAGACTGGCCATGCCTGATGTGCTATTCATCTCGACCTTCTACTCAGTTTCTGACCCGCTGCTTTGGTTACCAAACTCCTGGTTTATTAGTTTAAAGCCATTCGACATGCACTAGCAAACCTCCCCAAAAGAATGTTGTTGCTCCTCCAGTTAAGATGCAATCTGTCTTTTTTGTACAGGTCCCACCTGTCCTGGAAAAATTCCCAATAATCCAAAAATCTGAAACCAGCAACCATGAACTAGATTTTTACAACTTGTTAAGCTATACCGCCATCCTAATCCTTACCTTTAATCCATATGGCACGAGGAGTAATTCAGAGATTACAGAGGATTGTTTTCTCTCTCTCTCTCTCTCTCACACACACACACATATTCACACACACAATCAGACAGACAATACATTACTTTGCAGAGGAATACCAATAACCTTATTAATAGTCAGAATGTTAACTGGAATGAAGGATTTAGTTAAAGATAGTACGAGAGAAATTATATTTCTTCTGGATGTCAGTTTGCTTGCTGAGTTGGAGAGTTCATTTTCCGATGGTTCATCACTATCCTAGTGAACATTATCAGTGAGACTCCGGTGAAATGCTAGTTTATGTCCCACTTTCTATTTAAGTGTTTAGGTTTCCTTGATTCAGTGATGTAATTTCCAGTATTGGTGATTTCATGCCTGGTCCGTTTCCTCAGAGAGTGTTAGATGGAATCAAAATCGACGTGTTTTTTGATAGAGGTCCGGTTGGATTGCCATGCTTCTAGGAATTCTCGTGCGTGTCTCTGTTTGGCTTGTCCTAGATGGATGTGCAGACCCAGTCAAAATGATATACTTCATCATCCGTATGTAAGGATCTAGTGATAGTGGGTCATGTCTTTTTTTCTGGCTAGTTGTTGTTCATGCATCCAGGTGGCTAGTTTTCTGCCTGTTTATCCAATGTAGTGTTTGTTATAGTACTTGCAAGGCTTATTCTTTCTGGAGCAGAACAGACAAAGATGTGAACTTATCGTGGTGCTCAAAAGTATGAAGAAAGTTGTAGAGTAAAACAGGAAAACTCTGTTTCCGTTTGTTTGCATTACAGCATCAAGGAGTTCTAATGTCAAAATGGTCAGCAAAAGAGCTGGGACTGAGATACATAAATACTTCTTTATTGAGAGAGTTGTTCGGATTTGGATTAGACTGCCTGGGAGAGTTGTCGATGACGATTCAATAAAGAACTGGATATATATTTGGAAATTATGAATTTAATGGGCTACAGAGTTGGGCCTGGCAAATGGAAGGTGCTTGGGAAACACAGTGGCCAATGGCCTCCTCCTGTACTTTAAAGGCTTGTACTCTATCATGTGTCTGATGCAAATAAAAATCAGTATCGGATTTTTTTCCGTTTTAAGTGCTCGCAAATATCTGATTATATGGTGGAGGATAAACATTTAAAATGCAAATATTGCAAGGTCAGTCTCATTATGTAGTCTATTTATTACTCAGATCATGAATATTTGAAATGTTATGTTCTGATAACGAAAACAAATATGTCATTGCTTTGGCACAAATCTCTTTTGAAAAGGTCTGACTTTTCCCTCACACCATAATATGTCCTTTTTTTTTCACTGTCCACATTTCATATTAAGTATCATTCTTTCTAAAAATCGGAAGTTTTCAAATTATTGTTCGCTAAAATGTGATAACATAAATCATTCACAGTGCATGTTGAATTATTGCCATTTCTCAATTGCTGGCTATTGGCTGAAGGTCGTACATTTCACTGAGAAATTTAACTGATTGATTATATATAGATGTATAAGAAGGCTAATTCTATTTGATTGTTCAATCGTTTACTCACTCTGAACATGGAATCATTCAGAAGCCTAACATTTTCAAAATGTTGGAGTTGCAATGCATTGTTTTGAATCCTGACATTGAATATATAATTCTGATCACAACAGTTAGGTGCCATGTTCTTTATTTGATATTAAATAAAACGTGCATTCTTTATTTTTGTGTTACAAAAAATTGATAGGAGCTTATACTTTACTCCCATAAATATACAATCGACCAAATTGTTTTCAGAGATTATAGTTCAGTTGAATAATTATACTTCATATCTCATTTTTGTCCAATTCACGAAACA
This sequence comes from Chiloscyllium punctatum, assembly GCF_047496795.1. NCBI lineage: Eukaryota > Metazoa > Chordata > Chondrichthyes > Orectolobiformes > Hemiscylliidae > Chiloscyllium > Chiloscyllium punctatum. The sequence continues at coordinate 106,141,015 of NC_092744.1, forward strand.
TAGCTAATAGCTGATTATTGTTCGGGTCAGTAAACTCAACACCTTGCAATGAGCTACGCTAAAAATGGCTTCCAAAAGATTTGGAATCATTTACAGTGTTACTGGAATTCATAGTTGCCTGTGATGCTGAGTGACACACTGACCTGCTCCTAAATCTGTGCAATTTTTTCTAACCTGGGTCAGGGCAGTCAGTCAAACATTCCTTCACAACAAATAATTTGGAATCCACCCTGGGAAAGGTGGGAGCTCGCTAACAGACTATCACTGGTCTCAGTGTAGCTACAAATAATGTCCAAATTAGATATCAATGGCTGACCAGCAACCAGGTTTTAAAAAATCATCTTTAGTCAGAGCCTGGCCCAGTGGGCAGATGTGTCGACATGCAGTGTCAGAATCACACCGCACAACTTACCGATGGTGCTGACACCTGGCCTACCTCCAAGACTCCATACATCTGCACACTAGACCGGATGCTGGGAAAAGACGTTAAAAAGTTGACAGTCTGATGCACTATCTTGAGTCTCACAAAGAAACCTCTGAAACCATACCCAATAAATGTCACCTTCATTATCACCAGTATCCAAATGAAATTTTACATCTCTGTGGATGGCCAGAGATTAATACATGGTTCACCAAACAGAATGTATCTGAAGAAAACAGCAGCAAATGGCAGGCCAAGAAGCACGTTAATAACTGAACTTGGCGGATTCTGTTTGGTGTGTGGTGACATACACATATTGTACTGGCACTCAGGTGACTGTAACAATGCACAACGTAAATGTAAGTTTTGACCTAACACTTCGTCAAAGCTTCCTGATCTCACACACATCACTCCCTCACACACTCAAGAATTGATGAGAATCTCCGAGCTTGTTGAAACAGGAATCATAGTGCAGGACCTTCAGCCCTTGACATCCCGCCGACATTTTATCCTGTTCTAAGATCAGACCAACGTACAGACCTTTCATTATACGATCATTCATGTGTCTATCCACACACCCACACTGTCTGTGTAAAGAACCTATCTCGGACATCTCCCATAAATATTCCTCCAATTACCGTAAAATCGTGCCCCCTCATCCTAGCCATTTCCGTCCTGGGTGAATGCTTCTGGCTTTCCACTCTATCTATGCCTCTTATCATCTTGTCCACCTCTATCAAGCCATGTTCCATTCTTTTTCGTTCCAACGAGAAAAAACCTAGTTCCATGAATTTTCTTTGCAAGACCTGCCCTCCAGTCCAAGCAGCGTCCTGATAAATTTCCTCAGTACACTCACCAATGCTTCCACATCTTTCCTATAATGAGGCGACCAGTACGGAACACAACATTCTAAGTGTGATCTCACCAGGGTTCCATAGAGCTGCAGCATAACCTCACTGCTTAAACTCAACCCCCATGCTAATGAAAACATCATCCGGTTTCTTAATAACCTTATCAACCTGGGTGGCAACTTTGTGGGAGCTATAACATGGATCATCAGATCCCACTGTTACTGCACAATGTATGAATCCAACATTTAACCGTGTATTATGCATTCAAATTTGACCTTCCAAACTGAATCGCTTCACAATTTTCCAGGTTGAACTCCAACTGTCCCTTATCAGCCCAGTTCAGCATCCTGTCAATGTCCTGTGCAAACTGCAATAGCCCTCCACACTACCCACAATTCCACCATACTTTGTTAATTTGAAAAACTTACTAATCCACCTACCCTCTTCCTCATCGAAGTCATTTATAAATATCACAAACAGCAGAGGTCCCAGAACCGATCCCAATGGTACACCAATGGTCACCGAGCACCAGACAGAATGCTTGCCATTTACCACCACCCTCTGTCTTCTATGGTCCAGTCAATTCGGCGTCCAGACAGGCCAGTTTCCCTGTATCCGATGCGTCCTTACTTTCTGAATGAACCTACCATGGGGAAATTTATCAAATGCCTGGTTAAAAACATGTACTCCACATCCACTACTCTCGCTTCTTCAATGTGTTTGATTCCATCCTCAAAGAACTCAGTAAGGTTTGTGAGGCATGACCTGCCCCTCACAAAGTCATGCTGACTATTTCTAACCAAACTATGATTTGCAAGTAATCATAAATTCAGTCTCTCAGAATCCTCTCCAAAACTTTGCCCAATGCTGATGTAAACTGACTGGTCTGTAATTCTCTGGATTAACTTTATTCCATTTCCTGAGCAAGGGAGTAACATTTGCCTCCCTCCAAGCATCTGGCATGACGCCAATGAAGAGTGAGGACGCAAAGATAATCTCCAAAGGTGCAGTAATCTTTTCACTCTCTTCCTATAGTAAGCCAGGGTGGATCCCGTCTCGCTGAGGAGATTTATCTATCCCTATGTTGGTATTTCAATCAGTCTGTACTTCACCTCACCATGTCTACTCACTGTCCAACTATCTGATTGACTGCTTTCCATTTCAGGGCTCTATATCGTGCTGCTTTCCTGAACACATATGGTTCCAGAAAACCTGTTAATCATGGAATGGAAAACATGAGAAGGCACCAATGCCTTCCTGATGAAAGGCTGATGCCCAAAGCTTTGACTCTCCTGCTCCTCAATGTCGCCTGATATGTTGTACTTTTCCAGCGCCACAATTTTCGACTCTGATCACCAGCATCTGCAGGTCTCACTTTCTCCATTACAAAGGGCTGTCCCCTCTGCACACTGAGCAGGCAATTAATCAGCAGAAACCCGTTGTATTTAGAGCTGACTGTTCAGTTCTAGAAAGTTGCATTTGAAGAATACATTTACTGAAAACGAAATTACTATTCAACAAATATTCATTCAGTCCCAGAGTTACAGTTTTGGTTCATGATTTAGGCAGCTTGATAACGAGCAGTCAATGACTGAAGAACTCTGAGCCACAGAGTATTCCAGGTAATATATTCCAGGGTGGATGTGCTTTCCCTTAATGTTGGGTATATTATCGGACAGACAGATGTGATAAGGGAACGCGGTGACACGTGGAATTGTGACATTTTTGCTATTACAGAGATGTGCTTGAGGGAGGTCAGGGCTGACAACTCAATATTCTGCGGTGCAAGAACTATAGGCAGCACAGGAGAGGGGTAAAGGATGAGGTGGTGATGCATTATTAGTCATTATGGAGTCAGTTGCTGCAGTAGGAAGGGAATAAAATCGGAAAGACAAGCTTAAAACAGGTACAAATTGAGCAGGTCAATGGAGGCAACTACCATATGTGTAGGGCTTAACTTAAAACGGAAGTAGAAGCGTAAATATGAGGCGTGATAAAACATTAACGGGTAGTATGAGCGGGTGAGAGAGATAGGGAGTAGTATATGATTTGGGAGGGACTTACAGATATAGGGAAGGGTGTAGGGATTGGATGTGATTAGATAGATAGGGAGGGGTTTGGTGGGGTTGAGTAAGTAGGGAGAAGTATAGGGTTTAGAAAGATAGGGAGGAGAGCTAGGTTTAGAATGGGTTAAGGAGATAGAGTGTGGTGCAGGGTCTAGAGTAGGTTGAAGAGATAGGGAAGGGAGCAGTGATTGGAGGAGTTTAGAGAGCTAGGAAGGGGTGCAGTATTTGGAAAGGGTTAAGAGATAGGGAGGGGTGTCGGGTTTGGAGGAAGTTAAAGAGATATACAAGGGATACAGTGCGTGGAGGGTGTGATAGAGAGAGCAAAGACAGTCGGGGCTGGAGGAAGTTATATTGATCGGATGGGTGGAAGGTTTGGAGGAGGTTATACAGATAGAGGGGAATGTAGGGTTTGGGGAAGGAGAGAGAGATAACGAAGGGGGTAGGTTTGGAGGAGGTTTGAAGCTCATTGTGTCCGATCAAACACTGACACAGAAACCCCCTGCTGACTCCCCTCTCTCAGCCTCACGGTATCAGATCAAACACTGACACGGAAACCTCCTGCTGACCCCCCCCCCCCCCCCCCACTCCATCAGCCTCACGGTGTCAGATCAAACACTGACACAGAAACCTCCTGCAGACTATCCCCCCGACTCAGCCTCACGGTGTCAGATCAAACACTGACACTGAAACCTCCTGCTGACCCCCCCCCCCCCCCACTCCATCAGCCTCACGGTGTCAGATCAAACACTGACACAGAAACCTCCTGCAGACTATCCCCCCGACTCAGCCTCACGGTGTCAGATCAAACAAACACAGAAACCTCCTGCAGACTATCCCCCCGACTCAGCCTCACGGTGTCAGATCAAACACTGACACGAAAACCTCCTGCTGACCCCCCTCCCTCAGCCTCACGGTGTCAGATCAAACACTGACACAGAAACCTCCTGCTGACCCCCCCCTTCCCTCAGCCTCACGGTGTCAGATCAAACACTGACACAGACCCTCCTGATGACTCTCCTCCCTCGCCTCACGGTGTCAGATCAAACACTCACATGGAAACCTCCTGCTGACTCCCCCTCCCTCAGCCTCACGGTGTCAGATCAAACACTGACACGGAAACCTCCTGCTGACCCCCCTCCCTCAGCCTCACGGTGTCAGATCAAAGACTAACAATTAAACCTCCTGCTGACTCCCCTCCCTCAGCCTCACGGTGTCAGATCAAACACTGATACGGAAACCTCCTGCTGACTCCCCTCCCTCAGCCTCACGGTATCAGATCAAACACTGACACGGAAACCTCCTGCTGACTCCCCTCCCTCAGCCTCACGGTGTCAGATTAAACACTGACACAGAAACCTCCTGCTGACTCCCCTGCCTCAGCCTCACGGTGTCAGATTAAACACTGATACGGAAACCTCCTGCTGACACCCCTCCCTCAGCCTCACGGTATCAGATCAAACACTGACACAGAAACCACCTGCTGACTCACCTCCCTCAGTGTCACGGTGTCAGATCAAACACTTAAAAGGAAACCTCCTGATGACTCCCCTGCCTGAGCTGGTGGATCAGTGTTCCTCTACATTGAACAACACTTGGAGGAAGCACAGAGAGTGACAGGGCTGGCGGATGTATACTGGGTGGGCCATTTCAAAACCACCACCAAGGGGAGCACAGCAGCAGCATTACTGATTGAGGTGGTTGAGTTTAAAAGGACACAACTGCTTCACTGTGTCTGCACCGGGTCAAGGGGAACGACTGATAGGGAGAAACATCACCATCCCCCTCACCATCACCAACCTACCGTCTGTAGACATATTTTTCAATGACCGTATTGGGAATGGTGACTACTGCACACAGTATTTATGGAGACATTTTCCACTTTTACATTGTGAAGAGCCCTGTGTATATGTGACACCATCACTGTGCTCAAAAGGGCAGATTTCCAATAGATTTTGGAATTTTGCACTGGCCTGTGTGAGGTGGTTCGGGTCATTACCAACAGCAGCAGAATTGTACTCCAGTATAATTTTCACTATCACTGCCTGGCATATACTCCTCTTTATCCTGGCCATCAAGCCAGGGATACACCCTTGTTAAATGGAGAATACAGGAGGGCCTGCCTATAGTAGCACCAAATACACCTCAGAATGAGATGAAGTTACTAAACTGGGCCACTTACTCACCACATGGTATAAATAGCAAAGGAGACACAGATGTAACCAGTGAATCAGACCTAATCTCTACAATCCGGGTGAGTGGTGGTGGACAATCACACAACTCACTGGAGGAGAGAATACACCAATACCACCTTCCTGATTGATGGAAGGGCTTAGAACAACAATAGAAATCGAAGGCTGAAACATTCACAGCAATGTTCAGACAGAAATATCGATGGGATGATCTAATTTAGTCTCCTCCAAATGGCAGTCTTCAGCTAATCCCACTCACTTTGTGTGGTATCTACAAACAGCTGGAGGGATTGGAGAATGCAAAGGCTATGGGCCATGATAACATTCCATTCTGGCTGTTCCTACTGGGATACAGCACTGGGACCTACCTGATAATGTTGGAAACTATCCGGGTGTGTTCTGTAGACACACAGACAAAACATCGGACAATCAGTGACTACCCCATGGCTCTAATCCCTGTCATTAATAAAGGAATGGCAGATGTCATCTCCAGTGGGGTCAAGCAGCACTTCCTCAGTACTAACCTGCTCGCTAAAGCTCAGTTTGGGCTCTCATCCCTTGGGGTCATTGAAGCCTTGGTTTAATGATGTACAACAAGAGAACATAGCTGAATTCGAGAGGTGAGGTGACAGTGACTGCACTTTTAACATGATCATAACTGCATTTGACCAAATGTCATATCCAGGATTAACGGCAAACCTGGAGCAAATAGGAATCGTCTGCACTGGCATGAGTTATACCTGGTACAAAGGAAGGTGGCTGGGGTTGGTGGAGAGAAGCCAACTCAGCTTCGCCGCAGTACCCCAGGGGCGGGGTTTCTGGGTAAGCCTGTAGATCAGAAATCTAAAGGTAGGACACCATACTCCTACAGGATGATAGAGACAACTGGCGGTAGTTTAACTGGATAGTCATCATACCTCAAGTAAGGGAAAGATTGAGTAGGACAGTCCTTTAGTCACCCCAGGAATTGAACCCCCACTGTTGGCATTAATCTGCATTACAAAACAACCATCCAACTGATTGAGCTAACCAAATCTTCACGCAGCTCTGTGTGGTAGATATTGAAATATTATTCCATTCAGATATGTTGGTAACCACCTCTGGACCAGGTTGAACTAGAAGCATGCTTCCTAACTCAGAGAGAGGGATCGCAACAGTGAGCTACAAGAGTGCTCTCTGCCCTAGGCCCTATAATTTTCAGCTGATTCATAAATGACTGTAAAATCACAAGTGGGGATGTTTGCCAATGATTGGACAGTATTCAACACCATTCATGATTTACTCAGATACTGAAGCAGTCCTTGTCCAAAAGTAACAGAACCTGGAAACATGCAGGTGTGTGCTTAAAAGTGACAATACCATTTCCATTGCACATGTACCAGAGAACTATGACTTATACCAATGGAAAAGTGAACCAAATCCTCTAACGTTCAATTCCGCCATCATAACTGAACAAACACCAAACAATATCGCGACGATGATCGTTAACCTGAAGTGGACTGACCATATGATTTCATTACCTATTCCTGTGAAGGGCTTAAGCTAAAACATTGACTTCTCCTGTACCTCAGATGCTGCCTGACCTGTTTTACTTTTCCAGCGCCACTTTTTGACGCATATAAATTCTTTAGCTACAAGAGTATGTCAGGGGCTCGAAATTCTGCAGGAATAACTCACCTCAAAATTTCCGAAAGCCTGTCCCCTATTGCTAAGATACATGTCGAATGTGTGTGTGTGATTAAATATTTCCATTTGCCCGTGTAGGTGCAGTTTCACCCCTCATCCACTGACGCTCAGTAGCAGCAATACCTGCCATCTACACGGTGCTCTGCAGAAATTTACCAAGGCTGCTTACAACGGACCTCTGAACCCCCGACCGTCGAGAAGGACAAGGGAAGCAGACACACGGGACCCCCACCATGTTCGCGTTCTGTTCCAAGCCATCTACCATCCTGATTGGGAAGTATATTGCCGTTCCTTCAGTGTCACTCTTTTAAGTTCCCTATCGATCAATAAATGCAGTCCAAATCACATTTCATGAATAAATTAACATAAAAGAATTGTCTAGGCCTATTCAATGCTGGACACGGTTTTGGGTTTTGTGAGCTCAGGCTGGTTGGGTCCAGGCAGTACATTGCTTGTTGTGAACAGCTGAAGGGATATGATGTTTGAAACAATCTGTCAGTCTCTCAGAGGCATGGCCTACATACCGAGCATTACAGACTCTGGCATTCTCATCCCACATTACTGAGCTCTGAGATAGACAGAAGCAACTGAAAACGTACTCATATCTGACTGGAACATGTTTAAACACACACAGTGACATTGTTGCCACGAAAATTATTATGATGAATATGAGCAGGGAGAAAGTGAGGACTGCAGATACTGGAGATCAGAGTCAAAAAGTGTGGTTCTGAAAAAAAAACTAGGACGTTCAGGCAGCATCTGAGGAGCAGGCGAATCGACGATTAGTTAACAATATTAATACAAGGGAAAGTAATTGTGTATTTTCAAAGTCCTTGTACTTAATAACAATTTGGTCTTGGGTGTGGCAATGAGACTCATCATTTCAATGCTACTTACTGTGAGGTTTCATCATATTGTTATTATAACAGTGTACTGAATATATTGGTGAATCTTGTGCTTATTGGCCAATCTAAATTTGGTATTATGAAAGGATATCGGATCTTCAGTAAAGAGACTTAATGGCTGTTAACGGTTAGAACAATGCTGCAACCATTTACACAGTGATTTCCAAATCAAGTCACACACAAGGTGGTTTGGCTGGGATCACGCTGGCCGTCAATGGAATTGCACAACTCTGTTTGGATACTGACATTGTGGGACTAACATACACTGAATATGGTTTATGAGGGATTCAATGTAAGATACCATGTGCTGCAGGAGTCCATCACCTTTATAATACCTTCATTCAGGATCAGGGGCAAGGTGCAGAATTACAGAGTTTAGGTGGAACACAAGAAGAGATATACTTGCAAGACATGGCTGTTTACAGGTCGTTGTTATAAATATTGAACTGCGTCTGGACCAGCACCATGTGCGAGTCCATTGACCAGTCTGAACCACACATATCTCCCCATTGTTCAGGTATGTCTCTAACCAGTCTATTGTGAGGGATTGTGCGAGTAACTGCCCAGCTCCAGTTTGGGAGCTCTCTGGACAGCTTTGGGAGAGGGACAGTGTTTTGGAGGTCGCGGTGGGGCCCAATAACACTGTTTCTGAATTCAGGCTTTACGTCAAAGTCATTTTCAACAGCTTTGCTGCCTGCGAGATGGTGTGTTCACTGCTCTGAACATGAATCGGCTGTTTAATACAGTCACTGAATTGTGTAATAGTTAGCTGTGCACTCTGGTATTTCAATTATTGTTCACTTCAATTGTTTTCAACTGAAAAACAATGATCTTTGGTTTATTTTAAAATATGTAAGAAATAAAGTGATATTAAAACTTCATTACAGAAAATGTGAAAGTGATCTGGTATATATTTCCCATGGACTAATCAAGCAACAGTCAGATATTGTCTGTAAAGCAGGAATCTGTGAAGAGGACTATGTCCCAGGCAACATCACCACCCTCTCTGGTAGGTTCTGTCCCACTGACAGGACACAGCCAGGCAGAGGGGGATAGCTCCTTGGTAGATAGTCAATGTAGGGTGGCATGGTGGCTCAGTGGTTAGCACTACTGCCTAATAGCAGCAGAGTCCCAGGTTCGATTCCAGCCGCGGGTGACTGCCTGTGTGGAGTTTGCGCATTCTTCCTGGTCTGTGTGGGTTTCCTCCCACAGTCCAAAGATGCGCAGCCCTGATGAATTGGCCATGGTAAACTGCCCATAGCGTTCAGCGCATTAGTCACAGAGGTGTGTGTTCCTCTCCGGAGGGTCGGTGTGGACTGGTTGGGCCGAGGGTTCAGTTCCCACTCTGTCGGCAATCCAGTCTAATGACAGTGCTCAGCGTTGATGCTGGATCCTGTGGCTGCAAGAATGCTTTCTGGCAGGTTACGGTGGAATGAATAGAAGGGAAGCATATAATTGACCACATCGTTACTGATCTGCCTGCTGCAGATACATCTCTCCATTTCATATATCAGTCAGAATGGTCACTCCACAATGGGGAGCAAGGGCGACCTTCACATTTTGCAGACTCTCCTCACCATGATATGTAGCCCCTTGAGTACTGAATGGGACAGAGTTTATAAAGATTGACTAACCAATAATGATGCAGCCAAGAGGTGCAGAGAGCCATCAGCAGCAGTAGCAGAATCATACTCTGTATAGCTCATGCGGTCTGCAACTTCACAGCCAGACATATCTCCCACTTTACAGTAATCATCACGGCCTGACATACCTCCCACTGTATAGTAACCATCATGGCCCGACATACCTCCCACTGTACAGTAACCATCACACCCCGACATACCCCCCTCTGTACAGTAACCATCACACCCCGACATACCTCGCTCTATACAGTAACAATCACGGTCCGACATACCTCCCACTGTACAGCAACCATCACAGCCCGACTTACCTCCCTCTGTACAGTAATCATCACGGCTCGACATACCTCCCACTGTTCAGTAACCATCACGGCCCGACATACCTCCCACTGAACAATAACCATCACAGCCCGACATACCTACCACTGTGCAGTAACCAAGTCGGCCAGACATACCTCCCACTGTACAGTAACCATCACACCCCGACATACCTCCTACTGTACAGTAACCATCACACCCCGACATACCTCCCACTGTACAGTAACCATCACACCCCGACATACCTCCCACTGTACAGTAACCATCACACCCCGACATACCTACCACTGTACAGTAACCATCACAGACCGACATACTTCCCACTGTACAGTAAACATCACAACCCGACATACCTCCCACTGTACAGTTACCATCACGGCCCGACATACCTCCCATTGTACAGTAACCGTCATTTTCCGACATACCTCCCATTGTACAGTAACCATCACACCACGACATACCACCCACTGTACAGTAACCAACACAGCCTGACATACCTCCCACTGTACAGTAACCATCACAACCCGACATATCTCCCACTGTTCATTAACCATCACACTCCGACATACCTCACACTGTACAGTAACTGTCACGGCCCGACATACCTCCCACTGTACAGTAACCATCACACCCCGACATACCTCCCACTTTACAGTTACCATCACGGCCCGATATAACTCCCATTGTACAGTAACCGTCATTTTCCGACATACCTCCCACTGTACAATAACCATCACACCCGACATGCCTCCTACTATACAGTAACAATTACTGCCCGACATACCTCCCATTGTACAGTAACCACCACGGCCCGACATACTCCACTCTGTACAGCAACCATCACAACCCGACGTATCTCCCACTGTTCATTAAACATCACACCCCGCCATATCTCCCACTGTACAGTAACCATCACGGACCGACATACCTCCCACTGTACAGTAACCATCACACCCCGACATACCTCCCACTGTACAGTAACTGTCACAGCCTGACATACCTCCCACTGTACAGTTACCATCACACTCCGACATACCTCCCATTGTACAGTAACCGTCATATCCCGACATAACTCCCACTGTACAGTAACCATCACAGCCCGACATACCTCCCAATGTACAGTAACCATCATGGCCCGACATACCTCTCACTGCACAGTAACCATCACAGCCCGACATACCTCCCACAGTACAGTAACCATCACGGCCCGACATACCTCCCACTGTACATTAACAGTCATGGCCCGACATACCTCCCACTGTACAGTAATCATCACAGCCCGACATACCTCCCACTGTACAGTTACCATCACGGCCGGACGTACCTCCCACTGTACAGTAACCATCACACCCCGACATACCTCCCACTGTACAGTAACCATCACACCCCGACATGTCTCCCACTGTTCAGTAACCATCACACCCCGACATACATTCCACTGTACAGTAACTATCACACCCCGACATACCTCCCACTGTACAGTAACCAACACGGCCCGACATACTTCCCACTGTACAGTAACCATCACACCCCGACATGTCTCCCACTGTTCAGTAACCAACACGGCCCGACATACTTCCCACTGTACAGTAACCATCACACCCCGACATGTCTCCCACTGTTCAGTAACCATCACACCCCGACATACATTCCACTGTACAGTAACTATCACACCCCGACATACCTCCCACTGTACAGTAACCATCACGGCCCGACATACCTCCCACTGTACATTAACAGTCATGGCCCGACATACCTCCCACTGTACAGTAACCATCACAGCCCGACATACCTCCCACTGTACAGTAATCATCACAGCCCGACATACCTCCCACTGTACAGTAATCATCACAGCCCGACATACCTCCCACTGTACAGTTACCATCACGGTCGGACATACCTCCCACTGTACAGTAACCATCAAGGCCCGACATACCTCCCACTGTACAGTAACCATCACACCCCGACATGTCTCCCACTGTTCAGTAACCATCACACCCCGACATACATTCCACTGTACAGTAACTATCACACCCCGACATACCTCCCACTGTACAGTAACCAACACGGCCCGACATACTTCCCACTATACAGTAACCGTCATGGCCCGACATACCTCCCACTGTACAGTTACCATCACGGCCCGACATACCTCCCACTGTATAGTAACCATCACAGTCCGACATACCTCCCACTGTACAGTAATCATCACACCCCGACATACATCCCACTGTACACTTACCATCACTGTCCGACATAACTCCCACTGTACAGTAATCATCACACCCCTACATACCTCCCACTGTACAGTTACCATCACACCCCGACAAACCTCCCACTGTACAGTAACCATCACACCCCGACAAACCTCCCACTGTACAGTTACCATCACACCCCGATATACCTCCCACTGTACAGTAACCATCACACCCCGACATACCTACCACTGTGCAGTAACCAAGTCGGCCAGACATACCTCCCACTGTACAGTAACCATCACACCCCGACATACCTCCCACTGTACAGTAACCATCACACGCCGACATACCTCCCACTGTACAGTAACCATCACACCCCGACATACCTCCCACTGTACAGTAACCATCACACCCCGACATACCTCCCACTGTACAGTAACCATCACACCCCGACATACCTCCCACTGTACAGTAACCATCACACCCCGACATACCTACCACTGTACAGTAACCATCACAGACCGACATACTTCCCACTGTACAGTAAACATCACAACCCGACATACCTCCCACTGTACAGTTACCATCACGGCCCGACATACCTCCCATTGTACAGTAACCGTCATTTTCCGACATACCTCCCATTGTACAGTAACCATCACACCACGACATACCACCCACTGTACAGTAACCAACACAGCCTGACATACCTCCCACTGTACAGTAACCATCACAACCCGACATATCTCCCACTGTACAGTTACCATCACGGCCCGATATAACTCCCATTGTACAGTAACCGTCATTTTCCGACATACCTCCCACTGTTCATTAACCATCACACTCCGACATACCTCACACTGTACAGTAACTGTCACGGCCCGACATACCTCCCACTGTACAGTAACCATCACACCCCGACATACCTCCCACTTTACAGTTACCATCACGGCCCGATATAACTCCCATTGTACAGTAACCGTCATTTTCCGACATACCTCCCACTGTACAATAACCATCACACCCGACATGCCTCCTACTATACAGTAACAATTACTGCCCGACATACCTCCCATTGTACAGTAACCACCACGGCCCGACATACTCCACTCTGTACAGCAACCATCACAACCCGACGTATCTCCCACTGTTCATTAAACATCACACCCCGCCATATCTCCCACTGTACAGTAACCATCACGGACCGACATACCTCCCACTGTACAGTAACCATCACACCCCGACATACCTCCCACTGTACAGTAACTGTCACAGCCTGACATACCTCCCACTGTACAGTTACCATCACACTCCGACATACCTCCCATTGTACAGTAACCGTCATATCCCGACATAACTCCCACTGTACAGTAACCATCACAGCCCGACATACCTCCCAATGTACAGTAACCATCATGGCCCGACATACCTCTCACTGCACAGTAACCATCACAGCCCGACATACCTCCCACACTACAGTAACCATCACGGCCCGACATACCTCCCACTGTACATTAACAGTCATGGCCCGACATACCTCCCACTGTACAGTAATCATCACAGCCCGACATACCTCCCACTGTACAGTTACCATCACGGCCGGACGTACCTCCCACTGTACAGTAACCATCACACCCCGACATACCTCCCACTGTACAGTAACCATCACACCCCGACATGTCTCCCACTGTTCAGTAACCATCACACCCCGACATACATTCCACTGTACAGTAACTATCACACCCCGACATACCTCCCACTGTACAGTAACCAACACGGCCCGACATACTTCCCACTGTACAGTAACCATCACACCCCGACATGTCTCCCACTGTTCAGTAACCAACACGGCCCGACATACTTCCCACTGTACAGTAAACCATCACACCCCGACATGTCTCCCACTGTTCAGTAACCATCACACCCCGACATACATTCCACTGTACAGTAACTATCACACCCCGACATACCTCCCACTGTACAGTAACCATCACGGCCCGACATACCTCCCACTGTACATTAACAGTCATGGCCCGACATACCTCCCACTGTACAGTAACCATCACAGCCCGACATACCTCCCACTGTACAGTAATCATCACAGCCCGACATACCTCCCACTGTACAGTTACCATCACGGCCGGACATACCTCCCACTGTACAGTAACCATCACACCCCGACATGTCTCCCACTGTTCAGTAACCATCACACCCCGACATACATTCCACTGTACAGTAACTATCACACCCCGACATACCTCCCACTGTACAGTAACCAACACGGCCCGACATACTTCCCACTGTACAGTAACCGTCATGGCCCGACATACCTCCCACTGTACAGTTACCATCACGGCCCGACATACCTCCCACTGTATAGTAACCATCACAGTCCGACATACCTCCCACTGTACAGTAATCATCACACCCCGACATACATCCCACTGTACACTTACCATCACAGTCCGACATACCTCCCACTGTACAGTAATCATCACACCCCTACATACCTCCCACTGTACAATTACCACCACGGCCCGACATACCTACGACTGTACAGTTACCATCACACCCCGACATACCTCCCACTGTACAGTAACCATCACACCCCGACATACCTCCCACTGTACAGTAACCATCACACCCCGACATACCTACCACTGTACAGTAACCATCACACCCCGACATACCTCCCACTGTACAGTAACCATCACACCCCGACATACCTCCCACTGTACAGTAACCATCACACCCCGACATACCTACGACTGTACAGTTACCATCACACCCCGACATACCTCCCACGGTACAGTTACCACCACGGCCCTTCATACTTCCCACTGTACAGTGACCATCAAGGCCTGACGTTCCTCCCACTTTACAGTACCTTCACAGCTCGACATACCTCCCACTGTACAGTAACCATCACACCCCGACATACCTCCCACTGTACAGTGACCATCACAGCCTGACATCCCTCCCTCTGTTCAGAAACCATCTCGGCCCGACATACCTCCCAGTGTACATTAACCGTCACAGCCCGACATACCTCCCACAGTACTGTAACCATCACGGCCCGACATACCTGCCACAGTACAGTAATGATTATGGCCCGACATACCTCCCACTGTACAGTGATGTTGGATCAGCAGTCACTTAGTATGGAGATCTGCCTGGTCATATAAGACTGAGTAATGGTGGAACAGTGTTTTTGTGACTGTCGATCTGTAAATAGATTAGCGGAGTTGCAGATTGCGAGGATGATTACCAGAGAAACAGCAAGATATAGGTCAGCTGCAGACTTGGATAGAGAAAACACAAATGTAACTTTATTTGTACAATTGTGACATGATGCATTTTGGAAGGTCTAATAAAGGATAGAAGTATAAAATTGATGGAAAAACTACTGATTGCATCAACATCCGAAGTGATCTTGGTGTACAGCTGCACAGTTCCCTGAAAGTAATAACACGGGTGGAGAGGGTGATCAAGAATACTGATGGCAAGCTTGCAAACATGCATCGGAGCATGCAGTATGAAAATTAGCAGGTCATATTATAGCTGGAGAGAAAGTTAATTCGAGGTGCATTTATAATATTGTGTACACTCTTGGTTGCCACACAATGTTAAAGTGTTGGAGAGGGTATGGAAAAGTTTTACCAGCATGTTGTCTGGTTTGGAGGGTATTAGCCAGAAGGAGCAATTGAACATACGTGGTTTGTTTGCACCTGGGCATCATTGGCTATGGGGCTACCTGATAGATATTTACAGAATTATCAGAGGCATAGATAGAAGGTCAGTTAGAGGCTTTTTTTTCCCTCAGAGTAGAAATATCAATTACTCAGGACCGTAGGTTTTAGGTAAAAGTGAGAAAGTTCAGGAGATGTGATAGGTAAGATTATTTTTTACTGTTCCAGACAGAATGTGGAAGTGCCTGGAATGCACTAATAGAGGGGAAGAAGCCAATATAGCAAGGTTTAAGGGGGATCTTGGCACAAATATGAGTAAGTAGGGTATAGAATGACATCAAAGATATTGGAGCAAATACTTTTGTTTTACCTTTGGGAAGACATCATGTGTAAATGCGGGCTTGCTGGGTTGACGGGCCTGTTCCTGTACTGGGCTGTTCATTCAGACAAGATTTGAGCGCCGGAGTGGCGGGATGCTCACTGAATGATTACTGATGATCAACTGCCACATTATTGTGGATCCCACCGACCACCCCCACACGCCCCCTCCCCCCAAATTGCAGCTTCATGTCATCCCCCACTGTTGGGAAACTCAATATGGAGAATTTGACATGAAAGTCAGACCTGGTACCGGGTGACTCCATCCCGCTGTTCGCTCCTGCAGACTTCTATCCTGGACACCAGCTCCTCGGGAACACTGCATGAACATAAGCTGCATGTACTACACACCCACCAATGCTGGCGTCTGACACGTGCCAGCCTCACCATGCCATCCCAGCACATCTCCGACCCACTAACAATACGCTTCTTTACTTCAAAGCTGCAGCTCAGGGTGCACTGACAACTCTCATTGCAATGCTGCTGCAAAGACACTGTGCTTAAGGACACACACCCAGCTCATGGCCTGTCCCTCTGGGTTGCTCACTCCGTGTTTGTACACAGTCAATGCTGCTGCAAGGACACTGTGCTCCGCGATACTCACCCAGATCATAGATTGGTCATCTGGACTGCTCATTCTGTTTCAAAACACACTCACTTTCAGCGAACTTGAATGCTCACAGAATTAATGTCTTGTCTTAACCTGCCCTCAACAGTGTTTCCCCTCAGCTAGAGCTACCAGGCTCACCCGCCTGCTGTATTGCCTTGGTGTTTAGCGCAGACACAAACCCAGAACGCTAAATATGATTGTCCACAGTCAGTCACGGTGCCCAGCACACTGAGTCAAGGAGAGTCTCAGATCCCAGTCCGGGAGCTTGAACACGGTCAGTCTGCCTCTCTTGGTTGTTCGGGTCAGGATCCTTCCTCTGTGAGGGGGTGAGGAGTTGAATGTTAGGATGCCTCATACCTCTCTTTCTCCTCTATTGTGGGATAGTTCCTCCAGGAATGAGAGAATTATCAAGAGGTATTAGGGAGGTGGAAGTGGTTTGTATAGCTGTTAGTGCTGGGACAGCTGAGGGAAAGATGGGGAGGTTTCCTGAGTGAGTGAGTGGGCAGCACAGACACCAGGCAGAGCTGGTGAGCGGGACAGAGAAGAGGTTAGAGAGAAACCGAGAGAAGGTGCTGCATTCAGTGAGAGTCGGAGAACATGAGTCTTGATTGGAGGTGGGTGCAGTAACAACGAGAGAGAGAGAGAGGGAAAAGTCACAAAATGCAGATGTTGGCACTTATCCTGGTCACTGACGTCCTTCCTACACTGTTGGGCATTCACCCAGAAGGCTGGCATCTCACTGGCCCACGGGTCAATCACAGACAAGCTAGCATGTCTGGTGTCATGGCTTCCCCTGCCAGTCAAAGAGTCATAGAGATGTTCAGCATGGAAACAGACCCCTCGTCCAACCCATTCATGCCGACCAGATATCCCAATTCAATCCAGTCCCACCTGCCAGCACCCGGCTCATATCCCTCCAAACCCTTCCTATTCATATACCCATCCAAATGCTTCTTTGATGTTGCAATTGAACCAGCCTCCACCACTTCTTCTGGAAGCTCATTCCGTCCACACCGCCCCCCCCCCCCGCGTGAAATAGTTGCCCCTGAGGTCTTTTTTATATCTTTCCCCTCTCACCCTAAACCTATGCCCTCTAGTTCTAGATGTCCCCACCCCAGGGAAAAGACTTTGTCTATTTATCCTGGAGAAAGATAATGTCCCTGTCCTGCACCATGCCATCCACCAGAACCTCAGGGGCTCAGCCACAAAGTGGGGCCCTCAGTTTACACCTTTCCCAAACGCCGCCATCATGTCCAGAGCAATTTCAGATTGCCAATCCAAGAGCGCAATGACTTATTTAAAATTGGCATCTGTAGCAGGGAATCTGGTGCAATCTGGGATATGTGGGCAGTGGGCACATATAACAAAGCGGAAAATAATCGTTGGGCTCGTATCAGATGAAAGAAGGGACATTGAGGCAGGGCAGGTAGTTAATGAGCCAGATTGAGGATGTTATCATGAAAACATTCACTGAGACTTGTGGAGACAAACCTTCCATGAAAATGACAGAAATGAGATTGGCCAAGTCAAAAGTTTCAGGCCCTTGTCTTGTGCAGTTTTTGTCGTGCTAACTATTGTAAGTTATATACTTAAAGTGAGTGAGGGCCTATAAAGGAGATTCACATCATTAAAAGAAGCTGGGGAGAAAAGTCCCCGGCCATGTTTGCTCATTGTTCATCTTTTTCGGTTCCTCACTGAATAGAGGCAAAGTGTCAGAGACCTGCTGATATTGTAGCTTAGCTTAGTATGAAGCAAGGGGCTGACTGAATACTTACATATCGGAATTCTGCCAGGCAGGAAGAATGGACCCTTCGAAAGTCCCAAAGGAATCCAGGACTGTCAGCCTGAATTGCTGCAGGGAAAGCTGTATGTAATTAATCTGGCTATTTGGTTTTCATGCAGAGACTCGTACAGTTGATGTGAATTACTTGATTTGATGAGCGAACAAGTAGCAGTCAGCTTAAAAATGGAAACTAGGAGCTCCAGTTGAATTTACCAAGCAACCTGGAGAAGTGCAAGTCCAGTCATTTAGGGACAGCAATCAATGGAAAGAATACACAATAAATGAACGTACTGTTAGTGTGGACAGATCCTAGTATAAATACCTCCCTATTTCTCCTTTTTTTTCGCTTTGACAAAGGGTCAGTTAGACTCGAAATGTCAGCTATTCTCTCTCCTTATAGATGCTGCCATACCTGTGAGATTTTCCAGCATTTTTTCTGTTGGCTTCAGATTCCAGCATCCGCAGTAATTTGCTTTTACCCTGAAGATAGCCGGCATCGTCAATAATCTAGATAAGGCAGCAAATGGCACCATTTCCTCTCTCAGTTCAAGTGCAGAATGTAAGAGCAGGAAGCTTATACAAGAACTGTATAAATAACCAGATCAATCACAGCCTGTGTGCTGCATGTGGTTCTGGTCACTATATCACAAGGAAGGATGGAATTAGAATGGAGAGTGTACAGGAAGAATGTGATGATTGCAGATGCTGGAAATTAGAGTCAAAGAGTGTGGTGTGAGAAAAGCACAGCAGGTCAGGTAGCATCAGAGTGCCAGAGAAATGATGTTTCGAGCATGTTTCACTCTTGGAGGTGGTACAGAAGAGATTTGTTATCCCGGGAAACTGATTATGCAGTTATGAGGAAAGGTTGAAGTGGAGGATACTGAGAGGAGATTCGATTAGCCTGCACGTGTTGTCAAGGGCCTGCATAGAGAGGGAGAGACTGTCTTGTTCTTATTGGAGACCTCAGTTACCAGCAGAAAATATTTAATTAAATTGGTTGAAATATTAGAAAGGTGGTGAGGAAAGTTGTTATTTCACCCGGAGTAAGGAAGGGATCTGGGAGTCATGCATGGAAGTGGAGTCGAGGCAGAAACTCTGGAAAATTTTGAAAATGTGCCTTGGTCTGAACCTGAAGTCCTACAATGATTTTTTTTTTTGGAAAGGATGAAGCTGAGTTGCACCTTCTTTTTAGTTAGTGCAGACAATTTCGAGAGTAATCTGTGTTGTAGAAATTTCTGATATTTACACAATATCTAGAGAATCAATACAAAGGGATTGGGGAGAGGACAGAGAGGAGTAGTGTGTAAATTGATTAGCATCACAAAAATACTGATTCCAGCCTTTATATACAATGCTACTTCACTGTCGTGGCATTTTTCTCCTTCTTGTATAAAAGCTGAAAGCCTTTGATTATTCGGTTCTCAGTCTTGGTCACATTGCAGTCATATCTGTCTTGTTTCATTCTATTTGTTCTACTGTTTCATTGGCCTTGTTGAAAACACAGGAAGGAATTTAGGGATGACAGCAAGTACCAGAAACCATGATGAATGAAAATTCGGTAAAAGTTTACAGCGATAGGAAGGCGTGCGAAGACAGTGGGATATTACAGAGATATGGATTGTTCGAGGGGTTGAAGGAGATAACAATGACAAAGATAGTTTTAGGTTTTGGTTGAAGTGAAAAGTTAGCTGGACCAGCCAGATCAATATTTTGTCTACTGTAAACTTGCAAAGAGAAACTCTCCACGAAACCTGATGAAAATGATTTCCGTGTATGTCTGTATCAGAGAAAGAATACAACGGATGTGGGAGATGGTGGGAGAGCTGAGTGGCATTGTGAGAAGTGGTTAAGGCACACAAGGCCTACAGATAGAGCCCACACTGTGACAGGTGAACTGATCGGTCCGACTGTATAGATTCGGGTCAATGATGCAGACTGAATTCATTCCAGATGAAACAAGTTTAGTTTTCATTAAATGCTTTTGAATTGTAATGCTCTGTTGAGTTGACCCTGGTCAAGTATTCCCACCTGGGAATTGCTGTCTTTCAGCAGTCACTTCTGTTGTAACAATGACAGTTCGGAATCACATGCAGATATGGATACAGAAGTGGTAAGTACATTCAGAACTGAACAAGCCCAGCGCATTAGGTATTTATAGCGACTCACATCTATTCTGGAAATGAGTCCCACAATCACACCAATTAAATCTCACACTTCCTGCTTTGTCTGCATATTGTCAGCTGCTCTCACCTATCCTAGAACTGATCTCCCAAATATGATTTGGAAGATTACAGACTCTGCCCAGCCTTTGTGGGATCAGCTGCTCGCACCTATTCCTGTATGGAGTCCCACAGTTAGAACAGGCAGATCCCAAACTCAATAATACTTCCATACATATGCAGTTTAAGAGCATGTTCCTCTTCAAACTATAGTCAAACATGCAAACTAAAGATTATTTTCTCTATACCTACAGATATCAGTCTCTGCAAAATCCCTCATGTTCTGTCACCCTTCCCATCTCTGTAAATCCTCTACTTTCTACAAACAGTCATACATTTATGAGATTCTCGAAACACAAAATATACCCCTACTCCCGAAAAGCCATTCCTGGAGAAGGTCTCAGACGTACAGGCCGATCAAGGTTGTGAATGAGATTAGAGATAATTAGGACATTATAGGGTGAAGGGTTTGAGATAGTGAGCTTGCAGAAGACAAAAGAAAACCTTGTATTGGCACTGCAGGAGATGAATAAGACGAGGTTCCCCTGAAAAACATGTGACTTTTCTTGAAAGATTTCATAGAGAGTATTGCAGTAGTGAGAGGAATTTCAGAGACAGTGAGATTTGTAGGGGCTAATGAAGATTCGACATACATAGAGCGTTCTTTTGATCTGGTGTCGATTACAGAAATAAGGAGAGCTGGAGGTGTTTCCACTGATCGGGTGGGATTTAGAATGTGGACGCTGCAGAGATGGGGAGTTGTGTAGGGAGAGAAGGTGGTTACAGAATCGGCAGAGCTATAGGGACACGAGGATTTTACACAGAAGATCACACATTGGTGCACGTTAGACAACAGGGAAAATTGTAGGGACTTGAGGAAGTTTAAGAGATGGGCAGATTTGTAAGAGACGGAGAAAGGTGCACTGAATAATTAACAGTGTAATGGCTGGAGGAGGTTATGTAGATCATGAGATTTGTCAGGGCGGGAGGGAGTTAGTGACATTGATAGACTGATGATTGTGTCTGCTGGAGGAACTTGTAAAGATTGGGAGCTTTCTATGTATCAGAGTACTTACAGACAAAGCTGTAAGGCCTTGAGAATTATTACATAGAGAGGCAGTATTTAGAGGAGATTGCAGAGAAAGGAGGTTTATAAAATGGCCAGTATGAGTTACAGAGATAAGGAGGGGTGCTTTGACTGATGGATGTTTCAGAGGTAAGAATGGATCGCACAGGATCAATGAGGTTATGGGGACACAGTATTATTAGAGTTGGAGAACTCTAGAGACATCGCACCAATCCCCACAGAAATCTTAAGGCAAGAAGGGTGTCATTAGAACCATGATGTTTGTACCAGCTCTTCATCTGAGTTGATTACAGAGTAGTGATCTTTTTCATTCTCCCGTACCATTACACATTTATAAAGGTTTGTGAGAAGATTTGTAGCTTGGGTGCTCGCTGCTGTGGTTCTGTTCGCCGAGCTGGGAATTTGTGTTGCAGACGTTTGGTCCCATGTCTAGGTGACATCCTCAGTGCTTGGGAGCCTCCTGTGAAGCGCTTCTGTGCTGTTTCCTCTGGAATTAATAGTGGTTTGTCACTGCCGCTTCCAGTTGTCAGTTCCAGCTGTCTGCTGCAGTGGTCGGTATATTGGGTCCAGGTCGATGTGTTTGTTGATAGAATCTGTGGATGAGTGCCATGCCTCTAGGAATTCCCTGGCTGTTTTCTGTTTGGCTTGTCCTATAATAGTGGTGTTGTCCCAGTCAAACTCATGTTGATTGTCATCTGTGTGTGTGGCTACTAAGGATACATAGTCGTGTCGTTTCGTGGCTAGTTGGTGTTCATGGATGCGGATCGTTAGCTGTCTTCCTGTTTGTCCTATGTAGTGTTTTGTGCAGTCCTTGCATGAGAATTTGTACACTACGTTGCTTTTGCTCATGCTGGGTATCGGGTCCCTCGTTCTGGTGAGTCGTTGTCTGAGAGTGGCTGTTGGTTTGTGTGCTGTTATGAGTCCTAGTGGTCGTAGTAGTCTGGCTGTCAGTTCAGAAATGTTCTTGATGTATGTTAACGTGGCTAGTCCTCTGGGTTGTGGCATGTCCTCATTCTGTTGTCTTTCCCTTAGGCATCTGTTGATGAAATTGCGGGGGTATCCGTTTTTGGCGAATACATTGTAGAGGTGTTCATCTTCCTCCTTTTGCAGTTCTGGTGTACTGCAGTGTGTTGTGGCTCTTTTGAACCGTGTCTTGATGCAACTTCTTTTGCGTGTGTTGGGGTGGTTGATTTCGTAGTTCAGGACTTGGTCTCTGTGTGTGGCTTTCCTGTACACCTTTGTGGTGAATTCTCTGTTCAGTGTTCTGCCACACACGCGGATGACAAGCAACATGAGTTCGACTGGGACAACACTACTATCATAGGACACGCCAAACAAAGAACTGCCAGGGAATTCCTAGAGGCATGGCACTCATCAACAGATTCTATCAACAAACACATCGACCTGGACCCAAGAGACCGGCCACTGCAGCGGACAGCTGGAACTGACAACCGGAAGCGGCAGAGACCAACCACTACAAATGCCGGAGGAAAGATCACAGAAGCTCTTCACAGGAGGCTCCCAAGTACTGAGGATGTCACCTAGCCAGGGGACGAAATGTCTGCAACACAAATTCCCAGCTCGGCAAACAGAACCACAACAATTACACATTGCATTTAGTGCAATAATCATCTAATCCCCTCTTGAAAAATTCCATTGAACATCCGTTTACAACACATTCAAGTGTATCCTAAATACTCGCCAAGTTAACAGGTTCTTACTTCTATCATAGTTCTCCTATTGTACATAACTTGAAATCTGTGTCCTCTCGTTTTGTGAGTAGGTACAGTTTTATCCAATCTAATCTATTCAGTCTGCCTATGAGTTTGAAAAATTTCATCCGATCTCCTCTTAGCCACCTTCACTTCATTGAGAACAGTTCAAACAGTCTGACTTCATAACTGATCTTACTCATTCCTGGAAATATTCTTTTAGATCAGTTCTTTCTCCTTTCCAATGTGTTTATATCCGTCCGATCATGGGACACAGTTGAAGTCGAATGTGTTTGATGCAAGTTCAACATCACCTCTTTACTCTTGAACTGTCAGTATTTCTAAAGACACGAACACTGTATGCTTTGCCAATGTTTAATGTCCTACAAACTTCAATGGTCGTTGCACATCGTGTGCTTCTGTTTTCCTGCCTATTTTATATTGTCTTTTAATGTTCTTGATAGAAATTTGCATTTTCTCATGTTTCAATGTGCCAAACTTCATCAATCACCTCTACTGTTTCTAAGAAGTTGGCAATGTAAGTTTAGAGTTCGACAACGTTTTCCTCACAGTTTACATTTTTTAAGTGCTGTGTCAACTGTAAACTTTGAATGGGTCCCTGCACACCAGATGTATATCGTTCATAAATATCAAATTGAATGAGTTCCGCCAAACTGAATCCTGTGGAACTTTACTGAAAATCTATCTCCAACCTGAATTAAAAATCTAGTGACCATTCCTCTCGATTTCCTACCAATCAGTCAATTTTGTTTCCAAATTGATACAGTCGCTTTTATTCCGTGAATGAATGGATGAACGAATGATTTAATGTCACACATAACGAGGGAAAAACAGAGAAACATGTTTGTTGCCTGTGCCACAAAGATATTTCTCATCAGCTTTGTACCTTTCTGATGACAGAGTTTACTCCTCTGTCACCATGACCTGGGTGAGTTCGGCCACTTTGGTAAAGACAGAGATGAAGTATTCAACTCACACTCAGCCATTTCCCTTCTTCTCAGTACAAATCATTTTCAAGTGTTGAATCAGCTTTACTCCACCTTTCCGCATGCTCCCTTACACGTGTGAGAACTTTATGTTGGCTCTCCGTTTCCTCATAAATTTCTCCACTCTACCATCTCTACCCTAAACCTTCAGCATTTCTCCTGGTTCACAATTCTGTTCTCTATCTGACAGCTATTCAATTGTTCTTCTTCACCTTAAACGTTTGCTCCATTGTCATCGAGGGAGCGTTGGGTTTGTTTACCCTGCTTTTCCAGTGTGAGGAACTATTCCTCGAACGGATCCATGTCATTGAAGGGAGCCCATTGTTCAATTTTTCTTTTGCTGACCAACTCGGTGTTCCGGTCATTCCTTCCCAGATTCATTCTTGCTCCACTGAAGGCAGCTCTCAGTCAATTGATTTTTCTCAAACTCAGTCAATGCACAACATTCTCTACCATCATCCTGAGTGTTACAATACAATGATCATCGTGCCAGAAAATGTTCCCGCCTGATTATGGATCCACTCTCCCCATCTCTTTTCCAAGGTTCAACAGTACATGGCCCCTTGGAGTGGGCACATACTCGTGCAGTAAGCTCCCCTCCATGCAATCCGTCACTGCCCAGACACGGTCAGTATCCCAGTCTGTATTTGCATAATGCAAGTTTCTCAACACGATCACGTTGCCATCTCTGTACCCATTTCACGAGTTGCTGGCCTACAGACGGTCCCTCACAGCGTAACGTTTTACTTTTTGTTCTATAGCTCCAGCCAAATTCATTCTGTACTTGGAGACATCCACTTTCTCTCAGACTCATTATCTAACCCTATCTGGAACCAATACTTCTACACTTCGTCCTTTTCTTTCCTTTATGTCATTTCTGGACATGTTATACTTTGGGCTCCATACATCAGGAAAGATGCATTTGACCTGAAGCAGGTCTAGAGGAAGCTCAAAAGAAACCTCCCAGGAATGAAAGGCTTAGCAGATGAGGAATGTTTGAGGGATCTGGGACTATACATGATGGAGTTTAGAAGGACAAGGGGAGATCTGATTGAAACTTACAGAAACTGAGTGGCTTGGACAGAGTGAACGTTGGGAAGATGTTTCCACTGACAGGAGAGATGAGTAACCAAGGGCACAGCCTTCGAGTAAAGGGAAAACCTTTTAGACCGGAGATAAGGGGAAACGTCTTCAGCCAGAGAGTGGGGTATCTGTGGAACTCATTGTCACAGAAGGCTGTGGATGCAAGGTCATTGAGTAGATTTAAAACAAAGATAGAAAAGTTCTTGATTGCCCGGGGATCAAAGGGGGGAAGAAGGAAAATGGGCTTGAAAAACCGATCAGTCAAAATTGAATGGTGGAGCAGACTGGATGGACACAGTGAGATTCTTGACCCCACTATCCTGGAATTACATTGACAGTCACAGAAACACTGACACCTTCTTCAATTTCCTGACTCCCCTGTGACTATTGCTCCTTCTTTCTTCTCCCTCCCTTCCTGTACAGTCAGGCTGCTTGTGGTACCACAAACATGGCTCTGGCTGCCTTCCCCTGAGCAGACAGCACCTTCATCAGCTTCCAAACTGGGAAACTGAATTGGGAGGGAGTCTCACTTCCCCTCCCCTCCAGGGTAATCCTGTATTCCCTGGCTGTAGCTCTTGACTGATCACCCATTCCCTTCCTTTTTACGGGCCGTTATGACAGCAGTGTGATCCCCTCCATGAATGTGTTGTCCACCTAACTCTCATCATAGATGTCTCACAGAATCTCCAGGCATTAACTGCATGACCCGGTGTTCGTCTCAAACATCAGCAGTGGCTATGACTTCCTAATGTAACAGAAAACATTTCCCATTTGACCAACCTGCACTACCACAACATAAGCTGAAACGTGTTTAGTCTTACTCAATGAATTACGTTGTATAAAGTTAATATCAGAGGCACACGTTCAACATTCCTTCTCTTATCGGCCTGAAGTTGACTGAGATTCTTTGTTATACTGAATCAGACTTTCACTTATTTCTGACATATCAGCCTTCAGCCCAACTTCCAAGAAAGAAAATGTCAATTTGCAGCAATTTACAGCAAGTAACGGTTTATTAACAGCGAATGAACTTACATTTTCTTCTGTGAAGACGGTTGTGTGACTTTCAAAATCAATTCAGGGGGTCACAGCAGCAGAAAGGCGAGTCTCTGTGACTCCCAGGTACATATAATCCTCCAACTCCACTCTACTCCTTCACGGGGTCACAGTCTCTGTGACTCCCAGGTATGTGTAATCCTCCAGCTCCCATCCACTCTGCTCCCTCACAGGGTCACCGACTCTGTGACTCCCAGGCACAATTAGGCCTCGATCCTCAACGCTGATTTATATCCACCCACTTTAGTGCCTTAAACTCCCAGGTGTGATTTGGCCTCATGCTCCTGCTCCAACTTGGTCCCTCACATGATCACTCCTTCTGTGACTCAGTGCTGGTTTTGAGCCGCCTGTTCTGTTGCTTCTCCAACTCCAAGTCCCAGTCGGCCTCGATCTTCGCTGCTGATTTATATTCTCTCACTCTGTGCTGCTCTCTCTCAGGTTCTCTGCCTTTGTGACTCCCAAGTAATTGTATTCCTCAAGCCTGAGCTGAGATTTATAATATCCCATTCTGCACTGCCCCCTCACAGGATCACCGCTGTGCCTGGAAGATAGTGAAAAAGAGGAGGATGAGACGGGGAAGAGGGTGTTACAGTGATTGAGCGAGCTGTCGGAGATGGAACAGGTTATCTGGGGAGGTAGGCAGATCTGCAGTGCCGAAAGCAGGTTTCTGAAAGATACAGGGAGAGTTGCAGACACTGAATAAGGCAAAGGAAATAGAGAGGCGATGGCTTGTTGGTAACGGAGCCTTGTCGAGTCTAAACGGCTTTTTATGAGCTGCTTACAGAGATAGAAAGACTTCAACCTCCAATAAGCTTGCACATTCTGTTGCAGCTTTATAGCTTCCACTGTGCTTTCTGTTACCGCTCCAACAAAACTCTCAGGCTTATTCTGTTTTCCTACATGTGCACTTTTTTCCCCCCCGGACCTAAGTTATTGCAAAGAAAACACCGGAGCTTTTCTAACTTCTTTGTCCTCTTCATGGGTTTCCTTTTTTCCTGTGGTAAGTTGTTCTTAAGATCTTCACTGTGATCTACCTTTCCCTTTCCACGTGAGGATTTCTCTTTGGCCTAATTTCTATCCCTCATGGACTGACATTGATTCTGGAAGCCACACCGTGTTGTATGGATCAATTCATAATCATCAACCACTTCAGCTGTTTTACGTCTCTGCTCTTCCAAGTGAGTTTGCACTATATCAGGCAAGCATTTCTGAACCCCTCCAAAATAATTGTCTCTCAACGAGCATCGTAGATTTTCTTGATTTTTAAGCTCTTATCCATCTATCAAAATTACTTTGCTTGATCCTTTCAAATTCAAAATAGGTTTGACCAGGTTCCCTCCTTAGATTCCTGAAACATTCTGATTAAAGGCTTCTGCTAAACAGGTTATGAGTTAAGAAGTGCAGAAGGAGGGGAGAAAATCCAATTTCAACATTGACACTGACTCAACCTACCCCAGACTGAACCTATCTGACCAACTAGAGAGGTGGCCACGTCCTCTTGATAATACACGTTTCTTTTTAAAGACTTGAAAGTAGTCTGCCTGCAGCATTATTGTTATGTATAAACAAAAGGACGCCAATAAACCTTTAAGAATTCAGACATATTGGTCATTTAGAACCTCTCTAAGAAAAATCACGAACAACATAACCTTGTAAAGGGACCGGCTTTGGGACAACATGCCACCTTTCGCTTTGGACTGAATTCAATAAATGTAAGTTTCACTGTTTTGAAGCCAATAAAAGTGTATTAAGGTGTTTGTGAATTTATACAAAAAAATGCTGAAGTGCGTTGTGTGTTGAAGATACAAAATTGCCTTATTCGAACAATTAGAGGAATGCCTAGGCAATCGACACTTCCTGTGCATGGTCAGGGCAAATATGCCCCCTGAAAATCTACTGGTTCCTGCTTGTTCGAGTGAAGGGGAGCACGCTAAGAATATATAGATTATGTGTTTGGGGGTGATGGTAGGAGGTTCAGGCGGTTACAGCATTGCAAATGGACAACGTAGCAGAAACAATTAGCCTGCGATAAGAAAACATCCATCATTCTCCCTCACAACTAACTTCACTCGAGCAATTGGTGATGGGAGATGTGACCAATAGCCAGCGATGCCAGCATTCAACCGAGTCCAGTTATTATTGTGATCTGAAGATACCACACTGACAGGAGTTAACTGATCTGTTTGTTCAGTGACTGTGATTGATGACAGTCTCCATGGATTCCAAATGTGTCACTGGATGGTTTCCCTCTTCTATTTTTAAGGGGCCTATTACAGCACTTTATCCCATAGTAGCAGCAGATGCATCACCTCTAACACTAAGAGGGATCCGCAGCTGCAGAGAGGGGAAGTGGATAGATAAGCATCTGAGAGTAGTTTAGAATGTTCCAGTAATAGATCAGAGTCTGAGAATATTAGACTGGAATACTGCAACAATGGACAGGAGTTTATCCTTGGGTCTTTTCTATCTTTCGTGGTATCAGTCAACATTACAAGATCGGATCGAAGGCGTACTGATAATTATCCAGGCGGGTTACTATCCCGTGCTCGCAGTTATTGGTGTTCCTGGTAAGTCTTTCCATCTCTATCTATTTATTAATCCCATAAACCATGCTGAAATTCATTACTATTTCTGTTACCTTTATTTGACAAAGACGGAAACTATTGTCTTCAGTTTCAAATACAAATTGCACTCATTACCATTAACGTCTGAACCACCCAACACCCCAGTCCGCACAAACATCTGAGAACAAGACTGTACACCATCACAAATTACCTTTTGCCTTGAATTGATTTATTTCTCGGTATTATCCCAATCATTAAACATACCCACTACCAGATCCGTAATATTCCCAGTCCCCAACTTGACATCAGTGCGGGTCCCAAATAAATAATTATCTATGCCTTGGTACAATTCAGACTT
Source organism: Chiloscyllium punctatum (assembly GCF_047496795.1). NCBI lineage: Eukaryota > Metazoa > Chordata > Chondrichthyes > Orectolobiformes > Hemiscylliidae > Chiloscyllium > Chiloscyllium punctatum. Next base: position 106,170,835 of record NC_092744.1, read on the forward strand.
TATGGATCGAGTTCTCTTCTAAGCACTCTGTCTGTTACAAATATGGCTATCAGAACCTTTTTCTTGTCTCTAAAGTAAATTCATGAGAGGGACAGTGTGTCAGAGAAGGAATGCCGCTGGACATGTAATTCAGAGGCCCAGATTACTACACTAAAGACACTGTTTCAAATCCTACCTCAGATTATTTCAGAACTTAAATTCAAATGACAGGAATTGGAAATAAGAGCTAATGTCACTAAGATCAACAATAACAGCACCAGCTTTTTTTCATTAAGTTTATCTATTTCATTGAGGCTCTTTGGTAAAGAAATCGAGCATTATTACCTGGTCTGGCTGAAGACTGATGTCAGCCCCACAGCAATGAGCTTGGCTGTTTACTGCCTGAAGTAATGACCTCACAGTAACGGACATTTAGAAAGGTCAACAAATGCTGACCTTACCGGCGATGCAGACATGCCATCTCATAACAATATTGAAATTTAAACAAAACAAAAAATGCTGCAAGAGATCAGAAACAAAAATTAATCGAGAAACTGCTGCAGAAACTGAGCAGACTTGGCACCCTTGGGTCGAGGGAAAAATAGAATTGACATTTCGAGTCCACTGTCCATCCATCATAACTGAACACAGCTTAAAAATATTGTGATTGATGTTGGTGACAGGGATGTCTGTTATGAAGGGGAGAAGGAGGGAGTTGAATAGTTAGAGAAAGAGAGAGTTAAAAGAACATCTGTGGTAAAGGGGAGAAGGAATGACTTGAGTAGATAAAGACAGGGAGAGAGAAGAAGCAAACAAAGGAATTGTTGATGATCAGCTGGAAAGAAAATAAAAATGAGATTAATCTTATTTATTTTTCTTCCATTCTTAAATTACTGAATATCATGCCATGTCGGGTATACACCAAAGTCACTGTTTAAAGTGAGTTATGTCCCTTTGTCTCTCTTCCCTGAGTGTATTCGTTATCTCCCCTTATTCATTAGTGGGATGCTGGCTAATATTTAATTCCCTTTCCTCATTATCAATGAGAAGGTGTTGATGAGCTGCCTTTCTGACCCTCTGCAGTCCGTGGCTGTAAATAGTCAGTGCTTAGGTTCATGTGGTTTCATTTCTTTGAGACTTTGTAGTGAGTGTTATAGATGAGTGGCTGACGTTTCCATTTCAAAGGGCAATCGAGAGTCAAATGCATTGCTGGAGTCACATGTAAGCCCGAACAGCTGAAGGTGGTAAATTTCATTCCCTGAAGGATATTAGAGTGCTAGGTAGGATTTTGTGGCAATTGACAATGGTTTCATAGCTTCATTTGATTTTATTGGATTCAAGTTTTACCACTTGCCGTCGTGGGATTCGATTCTGGGGTGGGGATGAGCACATGGGTCCCCGGATTATTAATACCTCAAGGACGTCACCTTCCCAGCATCTCCAACCATCGCCATTAGCAATATTAATGTTGACGTTGGTGTGGCTATGATTGAAACACAGCTCTTCGCGAGGCTAAGAAATGGCTTTGCAAAACATACTTTCCTTCTAAATGTTCTCTTTATTTGAAGATTAGAGGATCGGAAATGCCCTTTGCGAAAATGAGCGGGGTGTCTTTGATCATGAGTCACGAACAGAATTCATACCAGGCATCAAGTAATCAACATAGCAAATTGTGTACTGTTCTTCATTGCAAAATGATTCAAGTATAGGAGTGACGACACCTTCCTGCTGTCGTAGAGTGTTGTTCGGAAAGTAATTGGGGCACTATGTACAGATTATTTTTCCTTTATTAGGAATGATCACTTTACTACAGAGAGGCAGTGTAAAGGAGTTTCACTGGAATAATTCCTGTGGTGATGGTATTTCAAAGAGACTGTGAAAGAAATAATCTGTATCACTACAAAAAAAATTGTATATAAACTTGAGGGCTATGGATCAACACTCATTATTTTCAAAACGGAACATTGACAGCGTTATCTAAAACATCTGCGATACATGCTTTCACAATTGGGCAAATATATAGAAAGGAAACGATTTGAAGGACAGGGGAAAAGTGTAGGGAAACGCGGTTAGCAAAAATGGACATTTTGGTCAGCATTGACCAGTTTGGGCTGAATGGCCTGTCTCCGTTCTGTCGGACTTTATGATACTATACTTACCTGAGTGGGGCCTCGTGTTCGTGAAGTGAGAGCTCCAGGTTCTGAACGAACTCTCTCTACCTCAATGTGCAGCTGGTGTGTGACCCTGTACTGAACGTCACGTTGTTCACAAATCTGTAAGTAGCCACACTCTGATAGTGTTCGCCATTAACACTAGCTTCTGACCTCCATACAGAACACTAGCCTGTCTTCTCAGCGATTGGAGATGCCTCCTTGACACTTGACACAAACCATCCGCTGTCCCTCCTCACTGTCAGCAAACATGGTATCGTTAATGTAAGACGTGTGTGCCATTAGCAATGGAGCCAAGAGGAACAACATGGAACAGCCTGTCTGTGCAGACTATGCTTCATTGATTTGTCATGTTGGAGCATCAATGGCACCCTCCTTTCTGTTACAGTCTGGAGGGGCTGAATGCCCTCTTCTCTTCATGCATTAGTGTTTCGAGGGGCGGAATGTCCTCCTCCTGGTTTCAGTGAAAAGTTTCATGGACACTATTGGGCGAACCTTGGTTCAAGCTTACCAGTGTGATGCACTGTCTAGACTCCTTATCTTCCTCGGTAATAGTAGACAGGCAGGGGGCAGGAAGAACACAGCAAGTCACACAGCATTTGAGTTCTCCAATTTCAGGTAAACTTTCTTCTAATCCACCAACTCCCTTCCCAGCCTCTCCCCTCCCTTCCTTACCACTGATCAAACCTTTTCCCGGCTACCACCCAGATTCAGTCCTCTCATCGTCCAACCGAGTGGTACCCCTTTACCTGTATCCACCTATCCCCACCTCATCACCCGGCCTCCTCTTTTCTCGCCCCGCCTCTTTATCTTTAGCTCCCTTATATGCCCACAGTAATGAAGAAGGGTTAAGGCGTTGCTTATCCACCAGCTGATGCTGCCTGGCTTGTTGTAATTTGGATTCCAACATGTGTAGATTGTTTTTTTTTTCAAAACCTCTTCCTGTGTAGTCGGCTGGAGAAAGCGAATGGGCTGTGCTTCTTCTTACCAATAGTTTTGATGCGTTGAATGGCTTTCTGACATTCCTGTGAAACCAGCTTGAGATGCTGCATGAGCTTCCTTTTTTTTAACCATGGAAATGTGTAGGTTCTGATCGCACTATTACATGAATGTTGCTGACACTTTAACAACACAAGTTTGAATGCTGTCTGTTATTCATACTTTAGCACCTGTGGAGGAGAGCAATGTTCTGAACATTTTGTGATCTTCACTGAACATCCCCACTTTTGATCGTATGGTAGAGGGAAAGACATTGATGAATCAGCTGGAGTTGTTTGTGCCGAGAAACATTCCCTGAGGATCGCCGACAGAGATATCCAGGGACTGAGAGGATTGATCTCCACCAGCCACATTGTGTTCTCAATGACCCAAACAGTGGGGATTTCAATCTTGTTCAGATTCCTTGACACCTTGTTCAGTCAAATCCTGCCGTGATGTCAGGGCCAATCACTCTGACATTGTGTTCATATCTTTTGCTCATGTCAATAGGCCAAGGCATATGTGTGGGGAGTGTTTCCTTCTCTCAGAGGATGGTGACTGTTGGGGCCTCTCTATTCCAGACAGCTATGTCATTGAAAAGTTTGGGGGCGAGGGGTGGTGTTAATGGATTTTGACACGTTAGGGAGTTGAGGGCAACAAAGAAGTGGGCATGAAAGAGAAATTCTGGCCAAGAACAAATCAGCCCTGACCTAACTGAATTGAAGGGCAGATCTGAGGAGCTATGTAGCCTGGTGTTATTCCAGTAAACCCCATTGTCCACTCACTTTGTGGCCTCTTCCATTTCCTGTATTACTGACTTGAAGTAGCTGCATAGACTGATACTGTTACTGCCTGATCTAAACTGAGTCTAGTTTTATCGACTTGAGGGACTGATTATTCTCCTCCTGTTACTGTATATCAGGCTCCATGGGCTGAAAAGTTTCATCTTGTTCTGGTGTAAATCCATATTGTACAGATCTACCACCATTGGAGAAAGTGAGCACCGCAGTCGAAAGGTGTGACACTGGTAAAGCACGGCAGGTCGTGCAGCATCCGAGAAGCAGGAGAATCGATGTTTTGGACATTTCTGAAATGGGCTTATGCTAGAAACGTCTATTCTCCTGCCCCTCCGATGCTGCCTGACCTGCTATCTGTTGCCAGTACTACACATTTCGACGTCTACCGGCCCACCCTAGTCAAACTTCCTGATCACACCATCAAAGAACTTTAAACACATTCATCAGGCGTGAACATCCACTCATGCTTACTATTCGTCATCAAACCCTGTTTTCCAAATGTATGTTATCCCTCAGAATCTTCTCAAGTAATTTACCTTCCACAAATGTTAAACCTACTGGTCTATAGATCCCTGACTTTATTTTTCAGTCCTTCTTGAATAAGGGTACAACATTTGCAATCCCCCAGTCTTTCGGGATCTAATTTTTGGTAAATGATGATCAAAATTATCAGCCAGGACCACCATAGCTCCTCTAGCCACTTGCAGTGTTCTTGAATATATCTGGTAAGGACGATGAGATTTATCCAACTTCGAGCATTCCAATACACCCTGTACCTCCTCTACTGTGATATAGACTGTCCCTAAGATATCAAATTCAACTTTCCCCAATTCCCAAGTATTCGTGTCTTTCTCCACGTTAAACACAGAGGAGAAATATATTTTGAAGGCATTACCCATCCCTTATGGTTACACATATACGTGCTCACTTCGGTCTTTGATTGGTCCTACTCTCTCAATAGTTAATGCTTTTCCTTTAATAGACTTAAAGTACCTCTTTGAATTCACCCTAAACTTCTCAGCCAAGGCTGTCTCATAGCCCTTTATTGCTGTCCTGATTTCCGGCTTCAGTAAAGTCCTGTATCCCTTACATATATCCAGGAGTTCCATTGATCCCAAATGCCTGGACTTGAGCGACACTTCCACATTATTTTTCAGGTCAAAGCCTCAATACTTCTTGTCATTCAGGGTTCCCCATTCCTGTCAACTTTCCTTTCACGCTCACAGGAACATATACTGTAGATTTTGAACTCTAACTGTCTCGTATTTGCCAGAGTTCCCTTTGCCTGCAAACAAACTACTCCAATCAACCCTACAAGCTCCTGTATAAATCCATCAAAATTCATCTTGCTACAATTTAGAACTTGAACGTGTGGAGCAGTTTCATCTTCCCTCTCCATAACCATTTGAAAATCAATAGAACTATAGTCAGTGATCGAAAAATGCTCACCCACTGTCACCTCTATCACCTGTTCTGCCCTATTTCTTAAGAGTAGGTCAACCTTTGCCCCTTCCCGAACAGGACCCTCTACATACCACTTGAGGAAACTTTCCTGGCACACTTAATGGATTCCATTCCATAAAATCCCTAAAAGCTCTGAAAGACCCAGTCTGCCCTATTAAAACCCCTATTATGACAACCCAATTGTTCCTGCAAGTCTCCCCTCTCTCCCGCATATTTGTTCCTCTAATTAACATTGACAATTTGGGGACGTATAGTAGAACCCCACTAAAGTCACCATCCCCTTCTTATTTCTAAGTTCCGCCCACAAAGCCTCACTGGTTGATCCTTTATTTATATATCATCTCTGATCATTGCTGTGATACTCGCCTTACTCAAAAACGTAACGCCCCCTCCCCTCCTACCACCACCCTGTCCTTCCTAACGCACTTTATCCTGGTACATTAAGTTGTCAGTCCTGTTCCTCCTTTAGCCAGGTTTCTGTAATGGCTAACATATCCCTGTCCCACGTCCGTATCCACGCCCTGAGTTCATTGGCCTAACCAGTCAGCTCTTCTGTCTTGAAATAAATGCAATTTAATTAGCAGACATTCCTTGTTCACTATGGTATTCTAGCCTGAACGGTCTCTCCAGCTTACTGTTTCTGATTACTGTATGTCCTTTCAGCCTTGAACTTTCCTCCATGATCATGAAGATAACTCCACCCCCTCGTCCCCTGCCAATCTAGTTTAAACTTTCCCATGTAGCACGAGCAAAACTGGCTGCCAAGCTGTTGGTCCCCCCTCCACTGCATGTGCCACCTGTCCCTCTTGAACAGGTCAACTCTGTCACAGAAAAGATCACAATGATCTAAAAGTCTGAATCCCCCCTCACTATCAATTCTTTCGCAGCTGTCGCAGAGTCGCAGAGTCAGTAGTAATGTTTTGGTTCGAGAGGTTTCGGTGAGCGTACCTGTACTTTTTGGTGAGCTGCTGCTCACCGAAACCTCTCGAACCAAAACATTACTACCGACTCTGCGACAAGCAGCACGTCAATAGACCACTCCACATTTTTTTTTGGTTAGGGAAAGAGGGAGACACTAGACTGATGTAGCATTTGGGCCTTATGCTCTCTTAACACCAGGCCCATGCTTAGACTTTGTCTTGCTGAGGTCTTCCTTCTAGAAGTGGTGACTGCGCTGGTGCAAATCGTCACCCCGACAGTCAATCTGCGTTGTCGCAGTCCTCTGGTCTTTTCTGTCTATTAGTACTGCATTTATAAATTCCTTGAATCTATTGATTGCATTCCAAACTGTGTCTCACTCCGGAGGGAGAAAGGTTGATGGTCCAGTGAATACAAACTATGATAAAAAGTTTCCCATTCGACAAATGAGCGACAGCACACCCATCCGCTCGCTCAGTCTGTTTTTTTTTTCCTTTCAATTGGCGTATATATATTCTGATAACCTTCCATTCCATTTTCCTTCGTTTTCCCCGTAACCCTTGTTTAAAAATCTGCCCGTCTCAGCCTTGAAGATATTTAGTGATCCAGCCTCAAAAACTTTCACAATTTTCTACATTTGTTTCCATCCCACTGGTATGAAACTTGGTCTTCTTTAATCCCATGGCATTTTGTCTAGTACTCTGTGTGGAAGTTGAACCGACATTAGATGTTGTCCTGTTGGACTACACCACCTCTGTTGCCAGAGGCAAATCAAAAAACAACACAAACGTAAAGAGCCTGCAATCCCCTCCCTGATCTTCCACATCAGTCTAAGATACAGTTTATCTAAATCGAGGGATTTGTCCACTTTTTATCCTGCATCAACCTCCAATTCTTCCTCAGCTTCTGTGTCAATTTGCACACTGTCGAGAACAGACAGTGAATCCAGGAACTGCTTCTCCAAAGTGAAGACCAATATGTAGTAAGTGTTTTGCATATTGTCTGGCTGTGTGCACAGGTTGCATCCTCGGTCCCTAATACTCCTTATCCTTTCTCTTGTTACCCTCTTGCCCTTCGTAAACCAATAAAATATCTTTGGATTCTTGAAGATATCGCCCAGTAATGATTTTATCTTCCCCCCCCCCACCCCCACCCCTTTTTGCTCTTCTACTTACTTTCTTGTGTTTTGCTCTACATGCTCTCTGCTCTTCTGGGACCTCCATTAACCTGCTCACTTTATTTCTCCTTTAAGCTTATCTTTAATTTTGTAATCCGTTCTGAATATTTGTGCACATCCAAGCTTCACTGGGCTGGTTTTCCTAAATTTCATTTTCCGTGTAACATGTTGCAGTGACACTCTCATCAATTCCATTTTGAGCATGTGACACCCCCCCCCCCCCACCCCCACGCTGTTCTGCTACAGTTTCACCCAGAAGTAACTGCACTGTGGCCAAATCCTTGTCTTTGTTTTGATAAAATCTGCCTCCCTCTTCCACGTTATTCTTATTTTTCAAACCTTTATCTTTTGGTCTTTTCCTGAACAAGCTAAAGTACATGCGTCACGGTCACTGGTCCGACAATGTTCTCCCAATTCTGCCTGCAACACCTGACTGGCTTCGTTCCCCACAGTGAGGCCCGGCACAGCCCCGGCCATTTTTGTATCTGCTACATGTTGATATTAGAGGCTCTCTGGAATTAATGTCAATACATGCTTAACACATAAGGGTGGAGAGTGTTGGGGTTATGAGGTAATGAGGTGTGTGAGATCAGGGAGACAGTGCAGAAGAAAATGTTAAAGGGGAAATCAGATTGGGTTGGGGAATTGTGTGATTAACAACTGGCAGAAAAACACAGGAAAACTTGCTATTTGTCAAAGTGAATACCTGGGAAAGAATTTATTATGCTTCAGAGAAATAACACCCTTTTTGCTAGAGGTCTTTATTATAATGGAGGAAAAGCTGTGTTCATATTATGGCTGTAGCTATACTAATGGTGGCAATCAGCTAGAATAATATCAGTGATGTCGTTGGACAATGGTTACACTCAGCATATAAATTACCCTGGATGTTCCCAGAGATGGCTGGGCTGCCTTTGGTTGAGTAAGTGCTGAAGCTGCATGAGATGATGCTGGTTTGTAATATAGATACTTACTGAGTACAGACAAAGGAACAAAGCAGCAACTGCCTTTGCTTATTGTTTCCGGATATATCAGAGTGTTCATCGCTGCCACTGCAAAAAACCGTGCAATGAAAAACAGTCCAATCACGCCTGTGCCAGAAAGTGAATATCCAAAGGCTTTTTAAAAGTTTGTGAGGTTACCTGCCTCAACCACCCTCCTGAACAACGCATTCCAGATTCATACCATTCTGTCAGTTCGAAACACATTCCACAAATCCTCTCTCAATCCCCTAACTTTCACTTTAAAAGTGTGTCCCTTCATTTTTGATCCTTTGACAAGGGAAATAGCTGCTGTCTGTTCATCCTCTCCATACCCCTTACGCTCTTGTAAACCTGTACCATATTCCCTCTTTAATCTTCCCTGCTGCAAAGAAAAAACGAGCAAATTTAGCCCTCCTCTTTCATACTCACTTTTGAGTACTCTCTTATCTTGTTACTTCTGACTTGCATCTTCCAAATTTATCGATGTTAAATTTCATCAGGCCATTGATCTGACTGTTTGAATAATCTGTTTGTATCCTCCTGTAGCCTAACACTTTCCTCCTGACTGTAATCCACCCAGCTCATCTTTGTGTCATTCATAACATTGCTCATCATTCCACTGCTCCCCACCTTCCACATTCTCACAATCGTCATTTCTGAATAACACAAACAAACTGTGATTTCCTTCCTGTTCTCCAGATGTTAGTCAGAGGACGATTTGACAATTCCAGTCTCTTGCTTTTCCTATTTTGGTGAAGTTATGCGTGATATAGTTAACACATCTTATGAGGGATCCACAAATGACATTTCGACACAGAGTTGAATTCACCTTTTACATTCTGCCACTCTGCATGTTTTATTTATAAGCATTGTAAATAATTTAGGATAAACTAGGGTTTGACACCTTGCAGTGGAACATTAGCAGTTTGTGTGGCACTGTTCTTTGTAACATTCCCCGCAATAACCAAAGCTGACGAAATGTTTCATCTGCAGGATGGACATGGACTCATTCATTGTTTGTATAAATCATCGGGTGTGATGAGTGCCCTTACATAAATTCTATGTAATGGGCAAACTGCAGAAGATCAAATCATATTCGCATATCCACCTTGAATTTGAAGCAAATATATACTGTAAAAAAATCAAAAATAGTGAAACACCACGTAGGGGAGAAAGAAACATGTCGTCTGCACTTGATGAAGCTATAGAAATATACAGTACATGTCCAACCTGAACAAGAATCAAGTGATAGAAAAGAGAGTACAAGGAATCCTTTTAAAATTTTGAATGGAATCCAGATCCCGATTTTCTTGTACAGTGATGTTTTCTCATCCAATCTCACTTACTCAAATGCAAGCTTTTCCCTTGTCACTAAAACTTCATCTGTCATTCTTCCTCCTCCGTCCTACTCTTTTCTTCCAGTCCAACTTCCCTTGCACTACCTTTTCTGCTGCTATATACTCTTCCACTGATGATCTCCCTTCACACTCTTCTTTTGCCACTCCCACTGTAAGTTACATCAATTCCCGTTACTCCCACTTTCTCCGGCCATCCCTTCCCCTTTTTGCTTTCCAACTGGTATGGTGGGAGCCGCTGGCTTCTGTGCTGCTATTGGTCATCAGTAAATGATGAGATTGAGATGATCAATGTCCAATAGGAACAGAAAATAGTGAGTTTCTGTTATTGTCTGATGCACCGTGAACAGGCTGGTTTTGTTCCTCATGGTACAGAGTGGAGTGTCTTTCTGTCTCTCTGTCACAGCATTTCACCAAACGGCCTCATCACAAATAGGACAAACCTGTCCTCAGAATCAGAAATCCATGCATCAGTTTTCCCTTAAACATTGTGTGGAGAGTAAGCACATTGTTCAAACGAGCCGTGTACTATCCTTTTGTTCTTTATTCATGTCACGGATTTTACAATATCAGGTGAGGTCAGAGTAACTTGCGTTGCATCAAAGTAGTATTTGACTCATGTGACATCCGGGATCCTGAGTAAACTGTGGTCAATGGGAATCGCAGGAAATTCTGCACTGTTAATTTCCTCACAGAACAATGACACTTTCCCCAGAGCTATTGGGAATGTCAAATAAACTCTGTCCTTGCTAGTGCCTTCAAAAACCATGGATAAATTTGTCCTGTTAATAACATCAAGATATATGATGTTTTCAGATTGGTCTAAAGTCTCTAAAAAGTAAGACCTTGCTGGTCGAGTGTCATTCCAGTGAAATCAGGACGTTACAATAAGATTACCTTCCCACCAATTTTCAGTCAGTTACTTTCTGAGGACTGATCGTGCGATATCTGTACCACTGAGATCAACGTTTTCTCTGTTCAGCAGCATCGCATTATATTGTCTCAAAGCTGCACCACTCCACAATTCTTATTTATTCACGGGCTTATTCATCGTGCTAACCAGATGTACTGGGCACATAATTTTCAACAACGTGGTGATGCCCTTGACCCTCTGGATCCTTCCTCCCCTCTCATACCCTGCCCTCTGACTCCATGCTCTCCCCAAACTCTACCTCTTGTCGTTTATTCACCATCCCTCCTGAACTTCCACTCTCTAATGCTGAATGTTCTGTACTTAGCAAATATCTGAACTTTACCTCTCTGTGCCCCCAGTTTAATGAATTTTAGGGATGACATTAAGTTGAGCTCTTCCACTGTCTTCGCCTCAGTGCCCGTTTCTTGATGCAAGATTCCTCTCCCTGTCCCATGTACCTCGTTTCCCAGCTGCATCACTCTCCCTCCACCTGGACCCCGCCCTCTGGCCCCTACCTGAACTAACTCGGTTCATTGAGAAATCTCCACATAACATTGGTTGTCTTAATGTCTCTGCACTCCCCTCACCAAATCCAACCTGTCGCTGTCCGAACAGCCTACACTCCATGTGCTTAGATCCAACCCTGACTGTGTTACTCAACCTGTCCGGATAAGTCTGGTGGACTGCTTTCGAAATGGCAGAGGTTGAACGCCCACTCTCAGATACCTCCTCTAATCTCCTCCTGCACCATGATCTTACCATGGCACATCAGGCCATTGTAGCAACTATGATAACTGAACATCTTGCATCTGGAGATTCCTGCCCCACTCATCTCTCCCCCCAACTGCCCCCACGTTAATGGTCCTCTGATAGTAGAACTCGCTTCTATCTCCCCCCCCCAAAAAAAAATTAACAAACTGAACTGCCTGGGCAGACCCATTGATTCAGCCTGCTCCTGCCACACAGAGGAAGTGCATGGATAAACACTTGGGCCCCAGTTATGCCTGTTTCTTCTTGGGGGACGTCGACCGTTCCCTGTTCCAGTTCTACTCCAGCACCCATTCACATCTCTTTGTCCGATACATAGATGATATCATCGCTGCTGCATCTCTCTCTCTCGTCCGGAATTGGAAAAGTTCACCGATTTCGCTTCGAATTTGAAACTCTCCATCACTTTCACCTGGTCGATCTCTCGCTCCTTCCTTCCTTTCCTCATCATTTGTGCTTCCATTTCTGGGGATAGCCAGGCCACTGATATCCAGTATTAATCCACCGACTCCCACAGCTTCCTGGAGTATACATCCTCACACCTGATTTCCTGCATAGACTCAATTCCATTCGCCCGTTCCTCCGTCTCCACCACATTGCTTTTGATGATACTAAATTCAACAAGGAAGCCTTTGAAATGTCCACCTTGTTCCTCCATCAAGGGATTCCCATCACTGTTGTCAACAGGGTCGTCAACCGAGTCTGACCCATCTCCTGCACTTCTGGTCTCCCCCTCCCCTTCACTCTCACAACAGAGTTTCCATTGCTCTCACCTACTATCTCAGCCGCATTCACATGCAGAGGATCATCAGCGCACATTTCCCCCACCTCCAGCGAGATGTCCCCACCTGCACATATTCACCTCTCCTCCATTGTCCACCGTCTAGAGGGATTATTCCCTCCAGGACACACTGGTCTACTCTTTGTTCACTCCCACCACAGGTCCACTTCACTTTCCCCTGCCGGAGGTGTGACACTTTCCCATTTATCTCCCTACTCATCAGTATCAAAGGGCCCAACTGTACCTTCCAGGTGAAGCAGCACCTTATCAACAATTCCCACAATCCGGTCTACTATATGCGCTGCTCACAATGTGGTCTCCTCTACATTGGGGAAATGAAGGGTAGACTGGGTGACCGCTTCACAGAACATCCAAGTTGGACGGCTGCAAATGACACTGAGCTTTCAGTTGCCTGCCAGTTTAACAGCCCATCCTATTCCCTGGCCAATATCTCTGTGTCAGGCTTGCTGCAGTGTTCCAGGCAAATTCAGCGCAAGCTGAAAGAACTACACCTCATTTTCCATGTGAGGACTTTGAGGCCTTTAGATTCAATATCAAGTTCAATAATTTTCGGGCCTGAACTCCTCAAAGTCCTAGCCCCCTATCCATACACCAGGCCGAGTCGTCACATAGCCTTCCATTACTCACACCCTATTGTTAGCTACTAACAGTCTCCATTAAGAGCTATCCAGTCTCTTCTGCATATAAATGAACATTTTCAGTGTTACCGTCAGTTCTGAGGAAGGGGCACTGGAATGAAACGTTAACTCTGATTTCTTTGCACAGATGATGCCAGACCTGCTGAGCAATTACAGAAACTTCTGTTTTGTTTCAACATTTTCATGGCAAGTTCTCACAATGCAATACGTCATCGATTTTTAGAGCCTGTCAAACATAGGAACTTTGTAATTTCTCATTTAATGTCCATAACAAATTACTCGAGATTCAACTGAGAGATAACAGCTTTGCTGCTATCATTCAGATCAGACACTTTGTCACAGTTCAGAAAGAAGAAAGAAATCAAAAGAGCTGGAGCGAAACTCAGTCGATCTGGCAACATCTGAGCAGAGGTGCAAAAAATTAACCTTTGATTCTAATAGGACTTTTCAGAACAGTGTCACATCATATGACATATGTTAATTCTGTTGCTCTCTGCATATACTTCCTCATCTTTTTCGTTTCTCCAGCATTTTCTGTTTGCATTTCATGTTTCCATTATTTCTATATTTCATGTTTCTTGACAGGTCTACATGTTGACCTTGGTAATATTTGGACAATGTGGTCCTTTCCTGTTTCTATTACAGTTGGTGTGTCTGTGACACCTAAATTATAGCCGAAATCTGTTTCTTTTTTAAGATTAGAAAGTAAAAAAAAATATGACCATGTTGTAAATCTCAGGAAATCTATTTTGTTTGAAAATACATTTTAGAGGCAGCTGAACTTCATGAATTAATAGGGATAGGTTTTTGATGATGGACCACTCCGTGTCCTTCATTCAACTAGCTTGTCACCCCAATCTCCAAAAGCTTTCAATGCATAACATAGAATTATTACAGCAAAGGTGGTGAAAACTCAGCCCATTGTTTCTTCCAGTTTTGGAATTAGCGATATTTCGACTATCATTCTCCTGTATTGTCCCCGTAGCCCTGTACATTTTGTTATTAGCATCTGCTTTTAATTGTAAGCATCCTGCCTAATATGAACAACATGATCAATCTCAATCAAAAACAGACGTTGGAGGGAAAGCTCAGCAGGTCTGGCTGTATCTGTGAAGAGACATCAAAGTCAATGCTTCAGATGCGGTGACATTAGTTAATCTGTATTCCCAATGATTAAATTGTGTGTATATAAAATATAGTACACTTTATCACATTTAAAATTATCCTGTTCAGTTCACATTGTCATTCAGCATTGCATCTCGCAAACGTTGGCTCTTTCCTTGTTGTGAACTATATATAATTCTATCTGACATTAAGAGAGATAATAACTGGGGAATATCATTGTACTCCCCATGCAGTCTCCACATCCACTACCCCCATTCCGCCCTATCTACTAGCTAAACCTGACTTATTAATTCATAAGTCTTAATGAATAAGTTCACTTTTGATTTCGGATTGAGGGGAAAAAATGTGAAAAATTATTGATTTACAGCAAATAAAACTGTATTAAGATGTTTATCAATTTGTATAAATTAATTACTGAAACATATTCTGTATGGAAAGTCCAACGTTTCTTTATTGGAGCAGTGAGAGGACCATTCAGAGAAGTCCAAACTTCCTGTCTATGTTCAGGGCAATTGTGCCCAGTGACAGTCTGTTGGCTGGGGTTTGTTCCCGTGAAGGAGAGATCAGCACAGTAACAACATCTTGACTGTGTTTCTTTTTATTGAGTGGAGGGGCAGAGATTCGGGGTACGATGGTGACAGCATTGCAAGCGTACAACAGGGCAGAGTCGTCTAGCCTGCGATAAGAAAACGCCCATCATTCTCCCTTACAATTGACTTCACTAGGGGAATTAGTGATGGGAGATGCGACTAATAGCCAGCGATGTCAGCATCCAGTCCAGTCCAGATATATTGTGAACTGAATGTGCTGTATTGAAAGCTGGGACTGTTTGCTCAGTGACTGCGATTGATGTCAGTCTCCATGCATTGTAACTGTGTCCTATTGGTGAGGGGCTTCACTCAGTGCGCTATCCCAGCCTAGGAGCCGATGCATCAGCTCCAACAGTAACAGAGATCATCAGCTGCACAGACGTGGAGAGGACAGGTCTGAATCTGCGAATAATGGACTGGATAATTACACCAATGGAGAGGAGGCTTTCCTTGGGTCTTTTCAACATTTCCCTCTGCTGGATATTTCTACCTTATCGGATATTAGTGGTGCTGATTGGGCGGGGTGGAGAGTGTGTTACTAACCCATGGTGGAGGAGCGACGCTCCGAAAGCTAGTGTGCTTCTAATTAAACCTGTTGGACTATAACCTGGTGTTGTGTAATTTTTAACTTTGTACACCCCGGCCCAACACCAGCATCTCCAAATCATAACCTATTCTCGCTATTGTTGGAGTTCTCTACTTCTGTCCATTCATTAATCCCATAAACAATTTTGAACTTCAATGCAATTTCTGTTATCTATATTTGCCAATGAAAAAAACTTTTATCTTCAATTTCAATTGCAGTTTCCATTCATCTGAATTGCAGACCACACCCTTATATCTGTGAACAAAACTGTGCAGAACCTCGAGATCCCTTTTTGCCCTGAACTGATTTATGTCTCTTGTTCTCTCTGTCGAGAACCCTGTCCACTACCAGCTCATAATATCCCCAGTCTCCATCTCTGCGTCAGTGCTGAACAAACCATTGTCTGCACGTTGATAACATTCAGGCTTTATATTTCAAGCTCTCTTCTGGCCACTTTTCCATTTACAAGTATTTCAATCACAAAATTGTTCTTGTCTCGGACGTTACTTCATGATTAGGACAATATATCAGAGTAGGAATGTCGCTGGATACAATTCAGGAGCAAAGCTTATTAAACGAAAGACTTTGTTTCAAATGATTTGTTTCAAGTCTTACCACAGCTGATGGCAGAATTTAAATAAAAATGATAAGAATTCGAATAAAAGTGAATTTCACGAAAAACAACTGTAAAACCCACATTTTGTCTGAAAATGTTCCTGTTCCACTGACGACCGTCGGTAAAGAAATCTAACGTTACTACCCAGTCTGGGTTAAGTGTGACTTTAGACCCATATCAATGTGCTTGACTTCATATTGGCTTGAGGAATGGTGTCAGAGTCAGGGCAATTAGTGATGAGTAACAATTGCTGCCCTTGGCAGAGATGCCGACTTCCCATGGAATAACAAATTTGAAGGTTAAACCAAATAAAGAAAGATTCTGGAGATCTGAAATTGCATAAATAATGCAAAGAACAGATCAGAAAGTGCTGGGAAGCTTTTCTGAACTGAAAGCACCTGGAAAATAGTGTGAACAATGCTGGTGACAGGCAAGTCTGCTTTGAAGGGCAGGAGGAGTGAGTTGAATCGATAGAGAAAGAGAGAGATAGAAGAAAAAGAGCAAACAAAGGGAATGATGATCAGCTGGGATGGAAATAAAATATGAGATCCTCCTCATTTATTTTTAACATTTCCCATCTTCCTGAATATCATGCCCATGGTGGTACATGTATACCCCGCTTTTCAAAAATTCGCTTTTTTCCACTTCCCTTTCCGAAAAACCTCCATTACGTCCTGTTTTCACTAACCAAAAGAAATCCAAAGAGGATTTTCACTTTTAACAAGAAAAGTAAATTTTTCACACGTAAATTAATGCTACTTCACTTTATGCCTTTTCAGCGAATGAAAGGCTTTGTAGGAACACTCTACTTTCAGATACCGAGGGGAATCTCGATCTATCTAAGATCATGTTTAAAGCGATTTGATCCGACCTGTCTGTGTTCCCTGAGTGTCATCATGTTCTTATATTTATTAATGGGATATAGGAGTCGCTGGTTGGGCATCATTAGTTCACTTTGTTGATTGCCCTTGAGAAGACCTTGAGCCTCACAGGGCACTGAGACAGAGTGAGGCGGACAAGGTGACAGCTGCACAGGAGCAGTGGAATTCAAGATCGACTTTAGCAAGATTAACATTATTTGAAAAATTAGAGATGTCAATTCGTCAGTCTAATTACGGTAGGGAAGAAGGTGTTCCTGAGCATGCTGGTCCATGTTTTTAAGTCTCTGTATCTCCTCCCTTTTGGAAGAGATTGTTGTAGATCATTACCATTTTGGGAGAGATATTTGATGTTGCCAGCCTTTCACTGACAACGAGAAGCATTAATGGATGGAAGGTTTTCCTCCATGATAGTCTGGGCTGTGCATAAATCCGTCTGTAGTTTCTTATGGTCCTGGGAAGAGATGTTACCGTCACACTATTATGCACATGAATAGAATGCTTTCCGTTGACAGTATGCAGAGCACTGGGAGAAGGCAGTTCCAAAATATTTAGATGTAACAATTGACCATTAAATGGATATCTACATTCTGATTGCTGTTTTGACAACAATTGAAATTTAACCAATAAATTTAAATTATGTCTAAGATACCAAATTGAGTTTATTGTATTGCCAACATCCAACCAAAGAGCCATCACATGCTTCAAAAGAATAGAGAAGCCATTACCATGACAATGAGGGAGAAAGAGACGGACACGTATAAGGAGAGAGAGAAAACACAGCGAGGAAAACAGAAGGACAGTCAGTAAAACAGAGAAAGGAAACAAAACAAGAAACAAACAGTCACAAGAACAGGAAGAAGGGGAGATAATAAGTTCTGGGAAAGAAGCAGAAGACAGAGAGAAGGAAAACACGGAAACAGACAGTGTGAGAGAAATAGTGAGATACAAAGCACACAGGGAGCTGGGGATGGGGTCACAGTGAGCTGGGGGTGGGGATCAGAGACAGCTGGGAGTGAGCACTGGAGGAACTGGGGGAAAGGAGGTGAGGATTTACTTTGACCTGTACCAAGATATACAGGCAAAGCATAGTAAACAATGGTGTACAGAACAATGGCTATAAAATGTGTTTTAGAGCCATGTAGGTTATACTGCACAGGGCGTGGGCGAGGCGAGATCAACAGGAACAAGATCAGCATTATCTGAGATTAGAGAGTACACTCATCAGTCTAATAACAGTCAGGAAGAAACTGTTCTTGAACCAGCTGCTCAGTATTTTCAAGCTTCTGTACCTTTTAGCCTGATGGAAGAGGTTATAGGAGAATATTACTTGGGTCTGATGGGTCATTGATAATGTTATAACAAAGAACATTCCAGCACAGGAACAGGCCATTCGATGGTCCAAGCCTGCGCCAATCCAAATCCTCTACCTAAGCCTGTCGCCAATTTTCTAAGAATCTGTATCTCTTTGTTCCCTGCCCATTCATGTAAGTTTCCAAAAACATCTTAAAATAAACCACTGGTCACAGTTCTCCATTTTGAGAAACTCTCTCCCCTTACACTTCTCTGCCTCCTGTTGTCCAGCCAGTTCTTTATTCACCAGCTCGCGCACCATGTGACTTCACTTTCGACATACCCCGACCATGGGGAAACATACCAAACGCCTTCCTGAAGTCCACGTACATGACATCTACAGACCCTCCCTCATCAATAAACTTTGTCACTTCCTCAAAGAATTCCATTCATTTGGTAAGACATGACCTCTGCACAAAACCATATTACCTATCACTGGTAAGACTATTTTCATTCAAATAAGAATTATTCCAATCTCTGGACCCTGTCTTTGTGGAGTTTTTTTTACAATCTCCCTGTGTCTGCATTGGGAGAATTAACTCTTTTCTCTCTCCATGGTATGTTTCTATGTTTGTTTCAGGCTTCTGTCATCTGCAGTATATTTACTTGTATTTGATGGAGAATTGCTGCAAATATGATGGGTTTGTTGTAAAAGATGCACTGGTGCTCAGGCTCCCCGAGTACAGGGGAATCTTGCCCAGCTACTTATGTGAGTGCTTGTCTCTGATTACCTACTCTGTCTCTCTCGATCCCTGAGTCCATCCGTCACTGCATGCAGCCTTTCATCGAGCCACACCAGGATTCCCCACACCCCATCACCTGGCACTGGATGCTCCCTATGCATGGAGCCCACAAATAGTAAGTTCTGGGCACTTTCTGATCCACCAGGGATGCGGGGCAAAGACTCTGCAATTAAAAGGAACTGAATAGCTAATATCCAATTGCACAACAAAGCAGAGTAAACAGGCTGAATGGCAGCCATCTGTTCTGACATTTTCTGGTCTTTTGGACTAATTCTGTTTATCCTCGTCCATCTACAAATAGATGTTCCATATGTATACCTTGTCATACAGTTTTGGTGAAGGTGATAGATATCAGATCCTATGATCATTGCGACTGATTTATTGGGCTCGACTTTCCTGGTTAATGAGATCACACTAAGTTTTTATTGTCTAGTCTATCCATTTCAAAGTGAAGATCTTGCCAGAGTTGTGCTGAAAGGATTTTTGAATATTGGAGAGACGAGATTATGCCACGTGTCAGTGAGGTTAGGAATAGGAAGGCAGTACAGTTAAAAACGTGGCCAAAGAGCTGGTAGGATAGGCAGCACTTCCAATATGTGGATCATTTGGATTCCCGGATTGGTAGGATATACACAAGAAGGACGGGATGCATCGGAACTGGCAGCAATCTCCGATATGTGGTCATTGGGATTCCTGGGTCAGTATGAAATACACAAGAAGGACGGGATGGACGTGAACTGGCAGCAATCTCCTGGCATGCAGGTTTGTTATTGTCACTCAGGAGGGTTTAAACTAGTGTGGCGGTGGGGGGAAGGGGGGGAGCCAGAGCATTACGTCCACAAGCACAGTGACTGAAGAGCAGTTGGAGACTAATCCCAGTACAGCTAAGGCCAGCAACAAACTGGCAGAGGGGAGTGAACACAATGGGGCTGGCAGTCTGAAGTGTGCTGATTTTAATGTGAGCAGTGTGACAGGCAAGACAGATGAGCTTGGAGCTTGGAGTTTGAATGAGTGTATATAACTATGTTAAAAATATTACAGAGATTTGGTTGAGAGAGGGATCAGAAAACAATTAATCCAATAGGTGCAGAGAGAGTTGAAGACTGTGCATTGAGAGGCTGGAGACTGTTGTTTGAAGCATAATAATTATCCAGCAGTTTATTGGAATTGGGCAGTGTGTGATGCAATGTACAGATAGAAGGGACAAGGGAGGAAACAGAAATTGTCTGTTTGCAATATGTTCTGCTTTACTGACAGTCTTTTCTAATCTCCTATTACCAGAGAATAGACGAGGAGAATTTACATCAGGGAAACTCAAACCAACTATCAGGTCAGGATCTGATGGAGTTGGGCTGAAGTGTATTCATTTCAATAGAAGAATTATTATGGTTAAGACCGATGAACTGACAGCCTGAATCCGTGCATGGGACTATGATATTGCAGCTTTACAGAGACTTGGTTGAGAGAGGGAAAGGACTGGCCGTTCAACATTCCAGGGTTTCATTGTTTTATGCGAGATGGAGAGGAAGGTAAAAGAGGTGGACGAGGTGTTTTACTAATAAGGGAGAATGCTACATCTGTACTTCAAGAGGACATACAGGAGGGATCATCCACTGCAGCAATATGGGTAAAGCTCAAAAATGAGATGGCTGCAAGCATTGCGTTACTATAATCCCTCCAACAACCACAGAGAGATTGAGGAACTGATATGTACGTCGATTAAGGAAAGGTGTATTAAAAACAGAGTGGTCATAGTGAGTGACTTTAATATCTCCAGTAATGACTAGGAGTCCCTTGGAGCAAGAGGCTTATATGGGGCAGAATTTATTAACTGGAACAGTATGTTGATAGCCCAACGAGAGGAAGAGCCATATTGGACCTCATATTGGCTAATGAGCCTGGCCAGGTGACTGACCTTTCAGTGGGACATAATTTTAGAAAGAGTCTATGGCCTCTTACACATCCTTGAAATACGCTAGATTCATTCTCTAATGAAAAATGTAAGTGTTTTGGAGGTGGTTCAATGGAGGTTTACTAGACTGATAGCTGAAATGACTGAGTTGTTTCATGGATAATGTGTGGAAAGGCTGTTCTTACAAACAGTTTTACTGCAAATTGAACCCAAACTCTGGGTCAGATATGTAGATAACACCTTTGTAATCATTAAAACACAGAAATAGAGAACACACACCGGATCATCAACGCTACACTCACAGGAATCCGATTCACTAGAGAGAATGAAAAGGACAACCAACTCCCATTCCTAGACGTGATGGTACAGAGAACACCGAACGGAGAATTCACCACAAAGGTTTACAGGAAAGCCACACACACAGACCAAGTCCTGAACTACGAAAGCAACCACCCCAACAGACACAAAAGAAGTTGCATCAAGACATTATTCAAAAGGGTCACAACACACTGCAGTATACCAGAACTGCAAAAAGAGGAAGAAGAACACCTATGCAATGTATTCGCCAAAACGGATACCCGCACAATTTCATCAATGCCGTAGGAATGGTTACAGAAGCGCTTCACAGGAGGCTCCCAAGCACTGAGGATGTCACCTGGACAGGGGACGAAACGTCTGCAACACAAATTCCCAGCTCGGCGAACAGAACCACAACAACGAGCACCCGAGCTACAAATCTTTTCACGAACATTAAACACATTTTATTACTGAGGAAGAAAGGACATGTTCCGATTGGACATTCTTCGTCTGAACCGTGCTTGGACCAGAGACCGCGTGAATCCTAACCAAGGAGGTAGACAGAGCTTTAAACTGATTACGAGTGTGTGTGTGCGGGGTGGGGGTTCGGTTATAGGGTTTAATTAGAAAAGAGCAGGTAAGAGTACAGAGCTCAGGAGAGGTTATTAAAATCACCAGCATAGACGCAAATAGGACAGAGTGTATGGAAAGAGTAAGCAATCAAACTTCAATCACACTGGAAAAACAAATGGCAATGAGAAGAGGGACCATTAATACAAGATTGAAGGATTATATCTGAATGCGTGCAGTATAAGGAATAGGGTAAATGAGCTTGTGGCACAGACTGAAATTGGTAGATATGATGTGATGGGCATCACAGAGAAGTGGCTGCAAGGGGATCAGGATATGCAAGGACATGTATCCAATAGAAAAGACAGAGGGAGTGGGTTTACATTATTAATAAGAAATGAAATTAAATCAACAATAAGAAAGGAAGTAAGGTCAGATGGTGTAGAATCTGCATGGTACAATTGAGGAACCACAAAGGTATGACAACCACAGTTGGAGACTTGCACAGGCCTCCAAAGAGTACTCAGGAACTGGGGCACAAGATACACCAGGAGATAGAAAAGATCTGTAGAAAAGGCAAAGTTACAGTGATCATGGGGGATTTCAATATGCAAGTGCAATGGGAAACCAGGTTGGTAGTGAATCGCAAGAAAAGGAATTTGAAGAATGTCTATGGGATGGCTTTTTGGAGCATCATGTGGTGGAGCCCGCTCGGGAACAGATGACACTAGGTTTAATAACGCAGGCTAGACAAGGGAGCTTAAGGTGAAGGAAAACTTCAGAAGCAGTAATCAGAAAATTGTTGAATCTATTCTGCAATTTGAGAGCGAAGATAGAATCAGAGTTAACAGTATTTCAGCTGAATAAAGGCAACTGGAGAGGCATAAGTGAGAAGCTGGGTAGAATTGACTGGGGAGAATGTGAGGACTGCAGATGCTGGAGATCAGAGCTGAAAATGTGTTGCTGGAAAAGCGCATCAGGTCAGGCAGCATCCAAGGAGCAGGAGAATCGACGTTTCGGCCATGAGCCCTTCTACAGGAATGAGGAAAGTGTGTCCAGCAGTGTCAGATAAAAGGTAGGGAAGAGGGACTTGGGGGAGGGGCGTTGGAAATGCGATAGGTGGAAGGAGGTCAAGGTGAGGGTGATAGGTCGGAGTGGGGGTGGGGGTGGAGTGGTGAGGAAGAAGATTGCAGATTAGGAAGGTGGTGCTGAGTTCGAGGGATTTGACTGAGACAAGGTGGGGGGAGGGGAAATGAGGAAACTGGAGAAATCGGAGTTCATCCCTTGTGGTTGGAGGGTTCCTTGGCAGAAGATGAGGCACTCTTTCTCCAACCATCGTGTTGCTATTGTCTGGCGATGGAAAAGTCCAATGACCTGCATGTCCTTGGTGGAGTGGGAGGAGGAGTTGAAGTGTTTAGCCACGGTGTGGTTGGATTGGTTGGTCCGGGTGCCCCACAGGTGTTCTCTGAAACGTTATGCAAGTAGGCGGCCAGTCTCCCCAATATAGAGGAAGCCACATTGGGTGCAGCGGATGCAATAAATGATGTGTGTGGAAGTGCAGGTGAATTTGTGGCGGATATGGAAGTATCCATTGGGGCCTTGGAAGGAAGTAAGGGGGGAGTAGTGGGCGCAAGTTTGCATTTCTTGGGGTTGCCGGGGAGGGTGCTGGGAGTGGAGGTTGGGTTGGTGGGGAATGTGGATCAGACGAGGGAGTCGCGGAGGGAGTGGACTTTTCGGAACGCTGATAGGGGAGGGGAGGAAAATATATCCCTGATGGTGGGGTCCGGTTGGAGGTGGCTGAAATGACGACGGATGATACGCTGTATATGGAGGTTGGTAGGGTGGGAGGTGAGGACAAGTGGGGTTCTGTCCTGGTGGCGATTGGAGGGGCGGGGCTCAAGGGCGAAGGAGCGAGAAGTGGAGGAGATGCGGTGGAGGGCATTGTCGATCACGACTGGGGGGAAATTCTGGTCTTTGAAGAAGGAGGCCATCTGTGTGGTACGGTATTGGAACTGGTCCTCCTGGGAGCAGATGCAACGGAGAGGAAGGAATTGGGAATATGGGATGGCGTTCTTACAGGGGGCAGGGTGGGAGGAGGTGTAGTCTAGGTAGCTGTGGGAGTCGGTTGGTTTATAGTAAATGTCCGCATTGATTCGGTCGCCCGAGATAGAAATGGAAAGGTCTAGGAAGGGGAGGGAGGAGTCTGAGACGGTCCAGGTGAATTTGAGGTCGGTGTGGAAGGTGTTGGTAAAGTGGATGAATTGTTCAACCTCCTCGTGGGAGCACTAGGCAGCGCCGATACAGTCATCGATGTAGCGGAGGAAAAGGTGGGGAATGGTTCCAGTGTAGCTGCGGAAGATGGACTGTCC